>NC_089752.1:20188000-20210500 GCF_040412425.1 Macrobrachium rosenbergii | reverse complement strand
TCATATTGTGACGTAAACATAATATGACGTCATGAGGCTCCGCCATCCATCAGGTAGGTAGCAGCAGCAAGTCACTAACAGGTGAATTATATGCTTATACAGTCTAGGCTCCAATAAATTCGATATTGGCCAGCAGGATATAAAATTGCCCCAGTGGTTGCAAGACTGCATTTGTGCTATGGTTTGCCACTTTGTATAAACAAGACCCGTGGCAAGATTTACTATAGCGTGAATAGGTAATTATATTTTTTCTATGTGGGATATAGTTACTTGGCAACACTCATCTCTTGCTGCAGTTAATAAAGAACGCTATAGTGTGTCGAAACTTGAGGTAAAACAAAACGGATTGTCTTTTTGTATTCCTGCTCTAAAATAGATGTAGATCTAACAAATGCGCTATAGACTGATTCATTATGTGGATGAATTACATTCATTGAATTATTTGCAAAAGTAGAAACAATACAAATATCAAAGAAAATGGAAGAATTCCAAGCTAACCATTTAGTCCCAACAACTGCTGTGGAAGTTGTGATGAAGCCCCCACGTAATAATAATAATAATAGTAATAATAATTATCATAATAATAATTGTTCTAAAGGGTCCACAATAATATAGTTGTTAAAGGGTCGAGCCTTTAACAAATTATATTATTGTGAACCTCTAGAATATTTATGAACTCTCTCGTGATGGAGAGTTTTTCTTGCAATAATAATAATAATAATAATAATAATAATAATAATAATAATAATAATAATAATAATAATAATAAAATTATTGAGAATGATAATGCAATCAAAGGAACGATGACAAATCTTGCTCGCCATCATTGATATTTCTGAAGCCTAGGATGGTGCTAATATCAGTTAGTGAATATATCATCAGCAAGCGGGCAGAGCCACAGTGAAGAGACGTTTTCCCCATACTTAAACTTCTCTTCGGTGTGGGTGGAGCCTCATGACGTCATCAGTTAACGTCACTGTTGTGTTCAAAACCCATACTGGTGATTTTGATGGCTCTGGCATAGGAAAAACACACTTTTACTCTGATAAGTACCAGAGCTATTGAACTTAGGTACTAAATAATACTTGCAAAAATTAAGTAGGGTTATAAAAATATACACTTGCCAACTTTCAACTTTATCCGATGTTTGGTAAAAGGGGTGTTGCCGAAAAACCGTGTTTTCATCGGCTCTGAATCCATAGTAACTGATTTATCCATGATGGAAAAATAATCAGTTGTTTAAGCAAATCATTGAAGCTATATACTTTAATGAGCTCTTGATTTCACTGGGTAATCTTCTGTTTATACAGACTGTATAGCAAAGTAGCTTAGGTCAATATCCGTGTAATAATTAACGAGGGAGATAATTACCAAGGTGTATATGTAGAGCATAATTATGCCGTCAACAGAGTTCAATTCGAGCACTGTATATTCATTTTTTAACTGTAAAACGTCACCTATAAATCTCTAAGCTTTCCTGTTCTTATATTTTTTTCCCGTTGGTATCTATCTATCTTCATTTATTTTTATTTAAAAGTTAACGAAGTTTGTGAGAACAGAATAAGTATTTTACGTAATCACTGCATATTAAATTTTCAGGATTTTTATTGTGGAAAAAATATATGTTCAATCATATGTATATATATATATATATATATATATATATATATATATATATATATATATATATATATATATATATATATATATATATATATAATTATATATATATATTCATATATATGTATATATACATGTACATATATACTGTATATGTATGTGCATATATATAACACATTATATATATATATATATATATATATATATATATATATATATATATATATAAAATATATATATATATATATATATATATATATATATATATATATATATATATATATATATATATATATACATACATATATATATATATATATATATATATATATATATATATATATATATATATATATATATATATATATATATATATATATATATATATATATGAGGTTGGACCAGCACCACATCCGGACTATAACTATGAGGTCATTTCTCTAAATTACATAACAGTATTTCAAACAATGTTTTTCCAAAGAAGGCGATCCGATAAATAGCATGTATGCACATGATTGTAATGAATTTTGAGACATACATAGTCCATACATACGTACATAACCGGCTTCCTCCATGAAATTACAAACTATGGCCCTGCGTCTAAAGAAAAATAATCCCAATGAAACCAGAATAAAGGATGGTGATTATTGACCCTATTAGAAACAATAAATGGAAGTTGAATTTAAACAACAGAAAATAAAAACAAGAAAAAAAAAAGGTGAATGACAAAGAGGAGGCTTCAGCTGTGTGGACCATGAACCCTCCAGGCACACTGAAATCCTATTGACAAATAGCACCCAGTTTTATTGCACTGAAAGCCGAATGAGAGTAAGTGCTGTGTTAAGTAAGCGATATTGTCGTTCCATTTCCGTCTGTGGAATTTGTCAATCATTTTTTTCCCCGGTGACTTTTTATCATCCCGTCAATTACAGCCGGGTCATACGAACGCTGTTTTTCCGGATTCATCTGCTCTGCCGAGTAAGAGGGGGAAGGGGGAATATTTGAGATGACATTTGTTTGACACATTGTGGGCGTTTTCTTTACTCATTTATAAGCATCACGGGGTTTTCTTTTTCCTACAGCATTATCATATTTTTAATTAGGAAAATTCTCTGTTTAACGCTGCTTAAGCTGGATGCTCAGAATAAACCTTTAATTATTATTCTTTCTTTTTACAAAATACCCTTTTCTTTAACATCTGTCATATACCATAAGTTCACATGCATGAGATTTTTGTCACATACAATAAAATACAATATACATTTTCAGAAAATATTCATCTTGTTGTTGCGTTTGACATTTAACAAAGGTATTACATTTAAGATACACTTGTAATCCGATAAAATACCGAAATAAAACATTTACATTCATGATATGCTTCCTATTTCACGTAGGAATAGCTATTTATCACTATATGATTTACATTCAAAACAGTTTCATGCTACAGAGGAGATAAGTATAAAGCAGATTCTTTCTATTTTGAATTTGCCTTGCTCAAATGATACCCAACACTTTTTCGACACGATAATATTTAGGAAAAGTTCACATCAAAGCAATCATGCCTCATAAGCAAATTCAATATTCATAATGAATAATTTTTTAAATTTTTATAGTCTTGCTTCGGTAAAGAACTCTCGGCGAGGAAAACCTGCAGTTCCAAGTCTTTCTATTTATAGTCTTTGATATCTGTGTAGATTAAGATTTATAACAGTCTGGGGTCAAACAGTCTCCTTATACTTTCCGTATGCGTTCCATTTGTGATAAGCACCTTGATCAAGGTTCAATTTTACTTATTCTGTAGACTCAAGGTTGGATTCACTCTGCGCAGGCCACTGAAACAATCCTCACGTTAAAAAATGCTCATAGTAGTATGAATCTTGAAACGGAGAAACAAATCCACAGTTATGTATGGGTACAAATATATTTAGAAATAAATCTAAAAAGAGAGATTTCGGAAATCTGTCCAATTCCCTTTTCAGGGGGTAGAGAAGGGGAATTTAACACTTTTCAAGGGATTGAAAAGGGGAATTAAACAGACTGCCAAAAGCTCTTTGTTTAGATTTATTTTGAAATGTGTTTGTACCCATACATACCTGTGTTTCTGTTTCTTCAGTCCTCACATTATTTACGAGCTATTTGACTTCCAAAAGCTTCATTACGGTTTGGATAGATTTTCTGTTCAAAACAAATTCGAATGCAAAGAATAATCATACCGAGTAAACTCCCTCTTTTGGTGGAAGCTTCTCTATCATTTACAGTAGAATGACACAGTTTTCTGACTATCGTCACTCTGATGAATTTCTCCTACACGAAAGATTAAAATTTCCATAGGTTTCATAAGAAAGATACGTTATACATGTACTAAAATTTTCACAATTTTGAAACCCCTTTCCCCAAAATGTGTATACGACTCTTCAAATTCTGTTTCTTATGAATACTTGTCTAAAACAAGTTAGGTTCCAAAATAAACCCATAACACTTATTAGTTTTATTTAATATATTGATTTGTTTATTTATCTAGGTATCTGTTTATCTATTTGTATATTTGTAAATTAATCTGTTTATCTATTTATTTATTTATCGAGCTGTCTATTTTTATATATAGATTTATCTTATTTCTCTATTTATTAGTTAATTTTTTTACCTGTCACACGCTGCCTATTTGATGCAGGCTTTATCTCAAGACTAAGTTTACCTTTTGAGATATTTCTAGCGATATGATTATCAAGTGATAACAGGCTCAACGTGCTTACGAATGCTGCATTACCAAATGTACTTTCTGCATGGAATGCACATTGCTGATATGTTCACTTTTATTTGAGAAGTTTATTACCTTTTGGATAAGATTGCAAATCAGGACATGCTTCACAGAATGCATATGCTCCTTATTCATTATTAGCTTTATATATACTGTGGATGATATTACTTAGACACGACGAATAAGGTGAAAATTTGACTTTTAGTATCCTTAGAATTTATAAACCCATGCGATATATAATTATTGAAATAGCCATGTTTTGCATTTTCTCATGTGCAATACAAGCAATTAGCCATTAGAATATAGGTAGTATTTTTAAATTAATCAATTCTATTACTGAGGAAAAGAACACTCTATAAATATACACCCCCCAAAAAAAGAGACATAATCCATCACCTGGATGTAAATGTTTTCGATGAAGGCACATTTTCAAAAATATGCCATGTATGGGAAAAGGAGGTCACTATAGTTTAAGTTACAAAACAATAAGGTAGGATTTTTATACATTTTATAGTACTTTGAAAACATTAACTAACGATCTTACTATCTGATTTTTTCCCTTAATTAGATTTATTTATGTCTTTCTTTTATTTAGAGTGTTTTGCAATTCTCTTGTTTTTAACCTTTTCAAGACATTGATTTTACGCTGGCTGTAAGTATATTAAAGTCTAGACTTGAGATCTAGACACCCTTTCGTTCTGTCTCGTTATTTATATCAATTCTCCCATGCCTGCTCTCTCTCTCTCTCTCTCTCTCTCTCTCTCTCTCTCTCTCTCGTGATGTCGCGGGCCATAAGCGAAGGAAATATTAAGCATTCCATTGTTCTGGCTGGCCTCAGACTTTTAGAAATTGTCACAACCTTTCGTTCGTAATAACTTGGCTGTAGTTTTCACTACGATTTCGTTTCGATATTTTAATTTTTCACTCACTTTTGGGAACCTTAATGGGTAGTAGTGCCTTAATGGAGAAACTAACAACGCGTTTACTCGCTATATCGTTTTAGGCCATTGGGTTTACCTGCGTAATTATTAACGCGCGTTCTCTGAGGAAACAATGTCTTTATTTTCAGAGTTTGTGGTTTTGCAGAATATATTGGTTTTTCTTTTGCCAAGTTTTCGACAAATGATAGAAGGAAAATTCGTGGGAGACAAGACGAAAATCATGACTGGGAAAACATTGTTTTGAAAGTATAGACTGTGATAGCTATTTGGACTGAAAATGAAGTGTTCTAGCAATGGAGACAGGGAAAGTAACTGGACAAATTTCTTTTATCATTTATCGTGTTCTGTTTATTATAACATTTTCCTATTCAATTCACGGAAAAGATTATGGCATTACTACTGCCTCTCATTCCATATCTTTTTACATTTGCTTTTTATGTATGTATACATGCATAAACATAAACACAGATAATACACACATATATGTATGATTACATTCTCTTGTAAAATGTATAAAGCATAATTTTCCAGAATGTTATGATATGCTTCATGTTGTCGTATGATTTTTTTTATACAAAAGATGTTGTGTAGTATATTTTGTTGTAATGTATATTTGGATTCACAATATCGTAATTCAAATTAATAATATGTTTCTTGATATTAACACAATGAGAAGGAGATTTAGTCAGACCAGAACATGTGTTCTGGAGTTGTCATCGAGAGATGTCGGCGATTGCTTTTGTTGTAGTCAAGCAATTAAGTCGCGTTGACAATCGAGATAAGGGAAGGCTCACACTCATTCGTCTGTTATTAAACATGTCGATCACATGATTTTTTTATCGTAATGCTGCTGGGCGTTTACAGTGTCCTGTTAAAGTCACGTAGTCTATTTCATGTTAAGACGCTTCCGAGCCATGTGATCATCTTTTGTCTTAGAGACAGATCCACGTGTTGATTATGTATTTTGTTTCCAGAATGTGTCCTGATCGAGATGATTGCATCAGCCCATTCTGATCGCATCATGTGACGGAAGTCTAGCATGTTTCTTTGGGTCTCAGTCCCAAAATTGACATTCCCTTTCATTTTCATGTTTTGTGCAATAATTGTGTTCTTAATGTCATTTGAATTATTTAGTTCTTTTTTTGAATTTAGTGTTTTTACATACTTTGTGTTTACAATCTCTTAGATTTTCAAGATGCTTACTTAATTTTGTTTTTCATAATTTGATTTAGAATTAATTAAGACTTGTGTTTTCAAGTGATAGCAAATTTTCTTCAAAAGTAAGATTGTGAATTTTGATTAAGTAATAGTAATTTCTTCAAATGAGTTGAATTTTGATTTATTAATTTTGAATTAAAATATATTTTCTATTTGAAGTTTTTAAATAGTGTTTCATTTATTAACGAACAGTGGTAGGAATAACTTTGCTAATAAGCCATAGTGATAATAGTTTTGTTCCTTCAGTTTTGTTGATGTTACGTTAACCTGGAGACAGGTACCGTAATGGAGTGATACCCTTTTCATTAACTTTATGCTAAATGCTGATACCTCACAATTATTTTGATAAACTTTTGATAATTCTCTTAAGGGATCACTGTTGCCTTTAGCGTACTCATTCGTATTTTTATGAGTTCATGTATCTAGCTGTAAGTGAGGTAAATTTTGAAGCTATGATTGGTAAGTGTAATAACCAGAATTACTTAGACATTAAATGACAATATATACGTATATATATGTATGTGTATATATATATATATATATATATATATATATATATATATATATATATATATATATATATATATATATATATATACTAGTGCACAGACATACATACATACATACACACACACGTATGTGTATATATATATATATATATATATATATATATATATATATATATATATATATATATATAATGTGTGTGTCTGCGTGTGTGCGTGCATATGCGTATGTACGTGTGTATGTCTGTGCGCCAGTACGTATATATGCCACAAAGCTTAGTTATTCCTTTAACGTGACTTCTCCTTTCTAACGACGTCAGTATCCTAGATGTTTCGACTCCAGTTTCAGCAGTCATAAATCAAACAATCAAATCTCATTTCCTGATGTTTTTTCGGTTGTTGCGTAAACACAATCACAAGTTCTTACCTGGAAACGGATTATGTACAGTAGAACTTGCATCGGAGAGACTTTGCTCATTATGCCACCTCCATTTTCTTTCTTTTTTTTTTTTTAAGACTGGTGGTCTTTATGGACCTCTCAAGAGCTGAAAAGTCCCTCTACCATAGCTAATCAAGAAGAAAAACTTATACAATGGGCTACTTTGGCCTGCTTGGTAGAAAAGCTTTCCTATGCTTTTCGGCTAATTTCCTCCAGCGTATTATCAAACAGAATTTTTGACACCAGTGCTCCCTTAAGCTTGTAAGGCAAGACTCATTGATGGGTGCTCTCGTCCTCCAGGGGACCTTGGCCTTTGTTTGCATACCTAGTGCTTGATTATTCTTTTTTATAAAAGGTGACGTTTCATTTCTTCCCCGATATTATTCTTGGGGTTGGTTCATATATATATATATATATATATATATATATATATATATATATATATATATATATATATATATATATATATATATATATATATATATATATGTATATATATATATATATATATATATATATATATAATATATATATATATATATACAGTATATATATATGTGTGTGTGTGTAAGTATAATATATATATATATATATATATATATATATATATATATATATATATATATATATATATATATATATATATATATATTAGTTATAGATACACAAGGGTTTTATTCAAAGTATATTGACACTTTTGGTAGATTTTTTTCTACAGAATATACTTGTAAGTCATGCTCATTGAGCTCTGTATTGCAACCGTTTCTCTTTCTTGGCATTATAATCATTAAAACAAAAAATTAAGTACTCCAATATATAAGGGTCCTCATTTTAAGACTTTCAACTTTATTTTGATGTTATTTATGACTTTTCAATTTTATTTTGTTATTCTGTGACTTTCAACTTTACACTGATTCTATTCTGACGACTGGGATCTGACATTTTGTTACTGATAAAATAACTTTTTTATCTTTAAGAAATTTCATATACAAACATTTATTACCTGAAGCTAATGAAGTTTGTTAAAGTAACTAAGTATAATTATAAGGACGGAGGTTTTCTGTAGCAATTCATTATTTCATAATAACTTTTTACTTAATTTTTTCATATTTTGTGATTAAGGTATACAAGAATGTGACATAGCATAATTATAATGAAATAAATTAAGACAGCAACTAACATTTGGCTCATAACTAAGTCTTCATTTTATGAGAGAGATCTAGATAATTTTCATAAAATATACACATTGTCACTTCATACAGTATATCCATATTCTTATGAATAACATTAGGTATAATTCACTTGTTAAAAAAAAAGAGCTTCTTTATCACACGAAGTTGACTATAGCCTTATTACGGCTGTCTTCACGTTGTTTGAGTTTATATCTAATTTAAAGTACGTTTTCTATCTGGATTAAGAAAGTAGTAATGGAATATCATATAATGTCAGTTACGGCTGTCTTAAGCCTTTTAGTTCAAATAGTCAATTTATTACAACACGGCAATTCGGATTAATATTGTCTGGATATTTTGAACCCTTTCTTGAATAACTTATGATTTATTATATTCCTTCCTTGAAGAAATAATATTCATATTGTGCATCTTCTTCAGAAGCTCTTCATTGCACACTCTTCTATTGAGCAAGAACAGACAGTTCATAATGCAGGAGTTAAGTTAGTTAAAGACCTGGGAGTCGGTTGTCTGTAGTCACAATATTTAGGAAATATCATATAACATAACTTGGCATGTACCTGTGTTCTGTGTAACAGAAAATATGTAAGTTAAGTGAAGTTAGTACATGAGCGTAATTCATACATCTGGTATTTGTGATTAGGCTTTATTCGCCTTAAAAACAAAATGCTAAAAGTTTTGATTTTCATAGTATTCATCATAGTTTAAATTTATTTTAGTAATTCTGTTAAGTCGTTTTAATAAGGTAATATTGAAAAACAAGCAAAAAATTATCATCACTAACGGAAAACGTACTGACGCTTGAATAAACGATATACAAATTGTTTTTATCATTTACAGGCCCATTGGATATATATATATATATATATATATATATATATATATATATATATATATATATATATATATATATATATATATATATATATATATATATATATATATATGTATATATATATACATATATATATGTATACACATATATATATAAATATATATATATATATACATATATATGTATGTATATAAATAAATAAATATATATATGTGTGTGTATATATATATATATATATATATATATATATATATATATATATGTATATATATATGTATATGTATGTATTACACAAACACACAACCATATATTTCATTTACAAATGCTTTTTTTTTTCAACATTTCGCCGTTTTCCCCCTCTGACACGAGAAAGCCTTTTTCTCCCGATCCTGAACAGGTCGTTCAGAAGAGGTTGCTTTCTCCAGCGCTTTTTTTACTCTAGCTGACACTGGAACCCATTCACAGCTTTGTTAACCAGTCGCTAGCTTTAGATTGGAACCACGGACCTTGCCAATGCAGTCTAAGACTGTACCACTGAGTACGCTTGCATAATCAAGGTTTGTTGTTCGAGCCCAGTCTTCCGTCACCTGTTGACAAAACTGTGAACGAGCAACAACTTCCTTGCAGAAAAAAAAGCAGTCGAAATGTTACCTCTGCTGAACTTTTTTCCTCTCAGTAACACCAGAAAATTTAATATTTAATAATATTCCTATCCACTTTCTTTTGTTCATTAATGTTATTCGTGTATATAGACCGCCTGAATCATAGAATCGGAAAATGATCATCAATTTTATGTGGATAAACTAATCTATTTAATATCTTTCTTGCCTTGATATAATCCAGTATTTTAATTGTTCCCTCTTTGAAAGAAAGGTAAAACTGTTTACCATATTTTTAAAATTAAGGTTGAACCATTTTTTTTTTTATTATTAATCTCCTATTCTCTCTTTTACCCGTCTGTTTATTGACAGACTTACTTTTCTATGCCTCTCAGGAAAGGGTATATTATTAGGAATTCTCATTCAAATTACTTATGCTTTAATGACACTTGGGCAAACTCTAAATTTCTCTTAAAACTAATACCATAATACAAACAAAGAATGATTCACCAGAGAATACTATCAAATATACCTGATAAAATCTGACAAGATTGTTACATGAACTTTAAATATAAGAACAGTTGGAATCCACTACTTTCGTTTATTCTTTTGTTACCATGAAAGGATTTGTTTTATATGAAATGTTATATTTAGAATCATCATGCTCTAATTCCTGCTTCACAAATGTATCAAGCAATGAAATTTAAAAATTTATGGACACTTGTTTCATCGTACAAAATTCAAAGTTGTGAGACATCTACTGCAGGAATTACCTAAAAACACCAAATTTACCGAAAATCGTTCGAATATTAATCCTTCATTCTGGGCAATAAGTATGATACAAATCAACCCGTTATCCAGCAACTGCCTTGCCCCACTAACAAAGACACTACAGAAAGAGGCAAGTTACATCTATCATCACATGTAAATAAAAACCAGTCTTCCACAAGCAGGTTGATATTTTATGCACATATAATAGTTTATAAATTTGTTTGGAAAGAAATCATAACATTAAATTGGAATTACACCATACACATCCATTGAAATCAGTACTTGTTAGTGCTCATTGATGATGACACAGATTTAATCACAAACACGAACTAAACCTATTGAGGGCATCTTTAGCAATTTAAACACACTAGCCTATAGCGTGTAGGGCCGTTTGAGCAGCCGACAGTGCAATAATCCTTCATATATATATATATATATATATATATATATATATATATATATATATATATATATATATATATATATATATATATATATATATATATATATATATATATATATATATATCTTAATATTAGTCCTTCAAAAGTTAAGTATACCTTAGTTTAAGCAAACCACTGAGCTGATTAACAGCTCTCTGGGAGCTGGCCGCGAGTTAGATTTATTTAACGTGGCTAGAACCAATTGGTTACCTAGCAACGGGACCTACAGCTTATTGTGGAATCCGAACCACATTATAGCGAAAAATGAATTTTTATCACCAGAAATAAATTCATCTTATTCTTCATTGGCCGGTCGGAGATTCGAACGCGGGGCCAGCAGAGTGCTAGCTGAGAACGGAACCCACGCGCCCAATGAGGAACTATATTAGTCCTTCATTCTTGGATATAATTATAATAGAAATCATCCCGTCATCCAGCAACTGTCTTGCTCCACTAATAAAGACACTATTTAAAGAGGCAAATTGCACGTGTAAATAAAAACCAGTCTCCGATATGAGAGTTGATATTTTATGAACATATAATTTAGTTTATAAATTTGTCTGCAAGGAAATCATGACATCATATTGGAATTACACTTCACACATCCATTAATTCAGGATATGATACTGCATGCTGATGATGATATAAAGTTAATCATGCACATGAAATAAAGTTATTGAGTGCTTCATTAGAAATTCAAACACACTAGCCTACGACGTGTAAGGCCTGTAGGGCGGCCGATAGTGCAATGACCCTTGATAAGAGAATAGCTTGATTAGAAATAACAGCTTTGTCTTGAATATCTAAAAAGAAATAATTTGAAAATAACTTTTAACAATCAAGTTTAAGCTGTTATTCTTACAGATATAATAGATTACTCTTCTACCAGAACTTATATGAAAACATCATTTGGTTTTCAATTCGCAAATCTTGCAATGATAACATTACATTAAACCATGAAAAAGCCTTATTTGAAAAAACGTTAGTTTCCGTATTATGTAGCGTGAATTCTGTTATTGTGCCGGTGTGATAAATCTACCAATTTATTTTTAGTCGACATGTACTATTGGGATTTATGAATAATAAGTTTCAGAAACTTCAGAACTTACTAAATCTATCTTTTAACTTTTAAGATTAAAGGTAAACACACCATGCTCGTTCGATTCTTACATCAGTTACCAATATGTAAGCAGAACTACCCGGAACTCATGGACCAACATACAGTTGTAAAAATTCAGAGAACTAGAAAGATGAATAGTCAGTGTCAATCTGTTCCTGTCTGACTAAAGTCACTGCAGCTTCTTCAGTGCCATAAAAAACAGTGACATCAAAGAGACTCCAAGAGTGAAACTTGCTACCCCACCGATGTCACTCAAAAGGCTAATACGACTGTAGCCAAGAACTTCTTCTCTCATCTCTGAAAACTCTGCAGCGACACTGACACAAGCTGTACCTTTGTCCTCTCCTCCCCAGGTAAGTCTTCCTTGCAATGTGGACTTAACCCAGTAATCAGAACTGGGGCTCTGCTTTGTCACATGCATGGAGAAAAATTCCGAAGCTTTGCAGTACCCGTCACAGTCAGAGCGCCAAAGAAAATTCTCCAAGCTTATTTGGCTTGGAGTAATATCTTGCTTCTGCCACAAGTCGTTAAGGAATTCAAGGTAATCAAATGCATCCTTCAAGGTGCTATTATTCATCAAGGAAAAGGAAGAATAGAGGGTCATGCTTTCACCTATTTTCGAAAGCTGACAGTCTCTCACACAATTCCCATAGGTTTGGCCTGCAAAAGATGCTGGACGGAAACGATCTAGAGATTTTATTCTGAAAACTGGCAATTTATAAAATCCTTGAGTTTCGTTAAACTTGATCTCGTCCCAGTAAGGTTCCGACCGTTGGTCATGAATCTGGAATAAAACAGGTTTAATTCCCGATTTAGCTATGGATATACAATATTCGCTTTTTTTCGTAATAAACTCGTGTAGAGATAGCTTCGGAACGCAAGTGTAACACTTTCCAAAGAGTGTTGAGGTCTCTTTCCCTACAACATTTTTGTCCTTACTTATAAGACAACTACCATAGTCTTCACATGTTATGTTGTCTTCCAGTGTCCAAAGTTTTTCTAAATCGTCCATAAAATCGGTCTTATTCGAGATAAGTTTTTGAAAAAACGTTCTGATGTCCAGATCTGTTACATTTTCTTCACTCGAACCATTCAATATGAAACTAAGATTAAATTTGGGAGGCCAGGGACACATGGTCATAGCTGGTAAAATTTGAGCAGTGAGGGAAGTTACGTTGGTGCTTGTATATATGGGCTGGTCACCGAAGCATGTAAATACCTGCTGGAGACAGATTGTTACTGCCAGGATACCTAATAAACAGCACAATATCATTTTAAAGTACAACGAAAGGTAATATAACTTTCCTAGTCTTTTCAAGAGGGGACGAAAAATCAAAGCATGGGTATCAAGAAAGCTAAGACCAATGTATAAACCAAAAACACCGCCGATGCTACAAATCAGCTGAACAGCTGACACTGGCCAGTGAGGTTCTACTCGAGGCGTTGGGTAATGTTCATAGGAACTGCAGTTACTATTTGCAGCCTCTTTACACAAGGACAAACAGTTCTGTTTTTCTTCTGCTCCTACTGTAAGCGAATTTTCCGGAAGGTTGTACCTGAGATCCCAATAAGGATCAGTGTCATTCAGACATGAAGGCAGATTTTCTACGAATGCGTAGGGCAAAAGATTAATGTTATTTTTTATAAGCTGATTTATAAAACATTTTTGCAAACAGTGGGAATGTTCATCTGGAGGGATTACTCTGCAGCCAAGAGAGTGACTTGAAAAATATGCATATACCCAATCTTGTAGAGGTATAGATGCAGATATATTTAAATCTGGGCACCAGTAGTTTCTTTTCCTCACAACAACGGATAAGACTTCTTCTTGCTGAATATAAGACTGGAGTAAGAAAATTAAATTTACAGCTGTAAATAACAAAAGTATACAATGAATAATATACTTGTAGAGTATCTTGTAATGACTGCTGATGTGAGAACTCTTGATGCTAGAAATTTTCAATAGTTTCACTTTAGAACAAACTTGAACAATGAGCGAAGATATGTCTAATGACAGAGAGAGTATAGAAAATCCTAGCAAAAGGCCCAGACTTCCTCCAATGTCAGACAACAGCTTTTCTATAGGATAAGTCTCATATTCTTGAATGTTGGTGACTTCCTTTTGTCCTATGGTAAGGTTAAAGTATGGGACGCTTCTTGAGGTGTATGTTATCATCCAATAATCAGAAGTCATTTCAGGAGGGCATTCATGTGAACATCCATATTCCTTCAATAGGAAATTCTCATCCAGATGACTCCGCTGCAGACAAAGAGTTCTGAGAAGATAATCATACTGGATGAAATCATTCACGTTACAGTTATCATTTTCCCAAAGTGACTCGGCTAGGCATTTCTTTAGGCATTTGTGTGCATCGTAGCCCACTTCTTTATCACCAAGTAACCTTACTCTGTGTTGCTCCAGTTCAATGCTTGCTGCTCTGCTCTCTTCATCCAACAAAGTTTGGCGATAGGATATCTTTTTCAGTGGTGATGACGACTGCAAGTAACCATAGACTTTATAAGCACCGTAATATAACAACTCCTCTTCCGAGCAGGAAGTATTGCAACGCTGGTTAATGTAAGGACAATCTCGGCTGTTTTTAAAGTGTTTCTCTCTCCCGTTCACGTTCCAAGTGCAAAGGCGTAAGCCAAAGTCTTTCCTGAGTTTTATCAGAATGCTGAGAGGTTTTTTAACTGGCTGTAATTTTAATGAGAAGCACGGTGTCAGGAACCGAAATGAAGGCATCCATAGAATGGAGGACGATGTGGAAAGGTCATACACTTCTTTGGTGCTTCCTACATAGGTTTCCTCAAGTAAAGAACCCAAATTCCAACCAGCAGAATGTTGTAATTCTCTGATTGTTAGATTGGGGTTGATTCCAGCGAGATTTTTTATTGCTTCAAGGAGATAGTGGGCGCTGTCGACTGGAACAGAGAGGCCAAGGTCAACCAACCTTCTCGTGTTGAAGGGAACATTAGGGCACAGAGTTATCTTGGGGGACGAAAATTCCTCGTCGCCATACTGGGAACTGGATAAAAGAATTCTCTTCCTGTTTGCATATAGATTGATACTGCCGATAGTCTGGAAGAGAAACAGTCCAGTTGATACCGCCACAGCGCATAGTTTCACCAGCCATAAACCTTGCGACCATTTAAGGCGTGGTTGGTGAACCATTTTGGTATGAGCCTACAGCGTATGGACATGCACTTTGTCCTAGAAATACAGCAACAAACACAATTATCAGTTTGATAACTACATGTGTAAATAAATCCTATTATAAGTAGCAGTTTTTCAGTTACTCTTTTCTGGGCTAAGATTTTAACTGTAGATACAACATACTGATCTCATATACCATTAATATACTTAGTCATAAAAAAGTCATAAAAAAGTAAAGAAAAAAAACAGTAGCTTGGTATAGTGACTGCCTCTTTAATACTAGTAATTAAAATTAGAGCATCTAACGTATGACGTTACCCAAGAAGAGAAGAGTAAATAAAAAAAAATAAAGCTGTATTTTTCAGATCAACAAAATATTCTTTGGATTTCCTTTTCAGTTACTTAGGTAACTCGAGAGGCTGAAACATTTTTTTTTTTACATGTAAAGCATTTGTATGGAATAAATGATTGCGCAATAACATATAAGGGCATTTACAAGGATTTTCCTCTAAACATACCAAAGATTGAGACAATAGCACTGGAAAATTGATTCAAAACACTTAGGACCGAATATCGCGTGATAACGATTTAAAAGTTAAGGTACAATGAATGAAAACTGTTGCACTGAAAGAAATATTAAAAAAAAAAAAAACTGAATATAGGCATGGCGGTCGTGCTAACGAAAACACTTTCGAAACTTACTGTTATCATACCAAGCCACAACTACACCAAGAAAACATTGCATAATGATAATTAAAGAGAATTTCTCATTTCATCTTAAACCCAACTATATTTCGCAGCTAGTGAAAAAGTTGATATCATACCTTTACTCACATACGGATAAAGGATGATCTTACTGGAAAGAAACCGTTCTCCTGAGTTCTTGGTCGTTACCTGGGAGAAGACTGTACAGTTCTAAGAGAAGGGCAAGGAAACCCCCATGAAAAACCGCCCCTTTCAAGTGGTAAAGCATGTGATTATTATGATTGGTACATTAATAAATGATAAACCTTATTCTCCGTAACATCGAAGGTCATCTTGATTGGTACATTAATAAATGATAAACCTTATTCTCCGTAACATCGAAGGTCATCTTGAGCGATCAAATCCATGAGTGGTGAGGTTCTATCTTTCGTTTTTCAGTTTGCGTCTTTCACTGGCTATCCTTGTCTCTTTTTATATGATAATGTCTAATATCAGCACTGATAAACTGATGACGTTAAGACTGAGCCATTCGAAAAAAAAAAAAACGGATTGTGTTGTGTGTTACCAGCGATAACAGACTAGATACTGTGGTATAGAAACGTATGAACTAATGAAATATTCATTTGAAATTATCTTATTTTTATGCCTATTCAAGTTGCTGTCCTATCGACTAATCATGAATTACGATAAAAAAAACCTCCAGCCGTTCTTTTGTTGCAAAGTTGAAAACTTATTCCATGACACACCAAATGACACTTGTAAATCATGTGACATATTACAATGCTAAACATTCGACTTTCCATTAATCTTCTTTGCAAAAGACATGTGCTATCCGGAAGAAGTGTATGAATGCAACGCACACAAATGGATTCAGTCCTGAGCGATAACACTGTTGGAATTCGTATGGCTAGAAGTTATTGGTGTATTATTTATTCAAGAAGTCATAATCAAATTCTTACCTTACGTCCATACATTTCATGCAGTGCATATGTACACCGAGGTCTATCAGCAATTACAGAAAAGTAAATACGTTCGTTCCTGAGATAGATCAAACATATTTGATGATCGGACGACTGAAATGTTTGTAATCCGATAGTTACCTAAAACTTGAGGGAACTTCGTTTAGTAATGAAACCCTAACCATAACTATGCATTCCACTGTAATGATGCGGAGTGCATAACTATCCAAAATTTTTATTCTTTCTCTGGATGTAATGAACGTCTTTTCCAGCGTGCTTATATGAAGGCTGGTATGCTCAATATTAAAGTGGTAATGGTACGATTTCAAGACCGGTGGCTCACGCCCGTCAGGGCTAGCAACTTCATCTCTAAAGACTTTCCGAGATCCAAAATGTACTACTAGCCTTCTGGTACCAACCCCTCAAAAAAAACAAAATTATATGTTTCATATATATATATATATATATATATAAATATATATATATATATATATATATATATATATATATATATATATATATATATATATATATTTATATATATATATATAATCATGAAGCTACAAAATAAGCTTAATATCAATTCGCCATCTTGGCGCGGTGGTAACCTTCTATGGAGTCGCTGAATAGGTCCGTGTCAAGGGTTCGCGTCCCGGCGATACCAATTCATTTATCACTTATATAAATTCCCCTTCGGTGATAATTCTCCATCGGAGATATTCCCGAGGTAGCATGAATTCGATATTGGCGACATTTGTAGCTTCATGATTGTATATAAATCACAGTGTGATAAAATTTCATATATATATATATATATATATGTATATATATATATATATATATATATATATATATATATATATATATATATATATATATATATACAATCGTTACCTTCTGAATGTTTAATATCCGGTTCCGCGCTTCTTCGGGAATATCACCAAGGAATTTTAAGTGATAAATTGATTGGCGCAAAGTGTCTCGAACACTCGGCAGTACCCTCAAATGTCGGTCAAACCACCTAGCCATGAAGATGGCTCTGTGGTTTGACCGTCGACTGGAGTCGTTGGAGGGTACTATCGAGTGTTCGAGACACTTGGGTAACAATCCATTTATCACTTATAATTCCTCTTCGGTGATATTCCCGAAGTAGCGTGAATCAGATATTAAATGACATTTGTAGCTGAATGATTTTATAAAAACCATGAATGATTTTATAAAAACTATGGTGATGTGAAAAATTTCATGTATATATATATATATATATATATATATATATATATATATATATATATATATATATATATATATATATATATATATACTCGTATATAAAGGCAAATGCCACGAAGGAAAGTGAGACAGCAGTTGGTGCTAGGCAGCACAAACACTGTCACTTTACTTAGCAGACTGATAGAAATATAAAAAAAGTTTACCAAAGAAAACATATAATTGACAGAAGGTGATTATAGGAACAGTGTACCGCAAGTCCTTACAGTTGAAGAATTAGTGGACCTATTAAAACATGGGTAAATATTTAGAGTTTACAAAAGATTAGGCCCAACAGCTTGGAAGCAGGAAAGTCAATTCAAGATTATACAGGGACGAGACTGACCACAAAAAAAAATTACCATGGCAGAATAAGCTGATTGCATATGTTTATATCATATGCCAATCAGCAATTCTTTCAAGGTAATTTTGTAGTCGATCTCTTCCTAACTATAATTTTACGATGAAACTTTATACAGAAAGACTGACCACCAAAAAATGACCATGAAAAGAACAAGCTGATTACATATGTTTATAACATATGTAATCAGCTTGTTCTTCTCATTTTCATTTTTTGGTGGTCAGTCTCTACTTCCGAGTGCCTGATCTTTTGTAAAGCCCCCTAAATATTTACCCCTGTTGTGGTAGGTCCACTAATTCTTCAACTGTGTTGGATTCAAGGTACATCTGTTCCTTTACATTCACCTTCTGGCAATTATACGAGCTTTCTTTGTAAACTTATTTTATATTTCTATCATTCTGTTAAGTAAAAGACATTAAGTCGAAAGGCCTATCACCACTCAGTTCTTTCACTTTCCTTCGTGGCATTTGCCTTTATTTATATATCTATCATGTTCCATTTTTTCGTGATTTAGTTATACACACACACACACACATATATGTGTCTGTGTGTGTGTGTGCCACCAAATAGTTTCAGCCCTGTGTTAGAGATTAAATTGTCTGTACTGATAGATCGGCTTCTAAATGATATGCATCAAACCTAAATCATATTCACTTTAAATCGGAATATTACTCCCGTATCTATTACTTTTATTGAGTTTCTTGACGAGACAAGTAAAACGGTCATCAACCGGTTTACTTGCTGCTTCTTTTGTTCTCTCCATCCCTCACGAGGTTCCCACGCCATCTCTACCTAACTAATGATATCTTAACTAGTGTTTTGTTGAATTAAAGGAGGTTTTCTTTCCTTTACCGGGCTTAATGACACCTCATGACTCAGATGACGTAGGTTCATTCTTCCATTACCATCCTTTATAAAAATTATTTGGGTAGTCTCAACAAGTGGCGTAATCGTAAGCAATAAGTCAAGATCAAAACAGCCAATCATACACATTACTTTCTAGTTTCCCTAAGTTTGGCGAAAAGGTGAAAATTTATGACTGAATTTTTCTTCATTGTCTCCCAATAGCACATTCATTCACCGAATTAGACGAATTGTACCTTATTCCTTTTCGCCTGTAAGAGCGAAAGCCCTCGAGCTACAGATATCATTAAAAAATAGAAACGAAACGATTATCAAAGCCCTTTGTATATTCCACTTAATATGCCATTAGCAGAATTCCCCCTTAAATCTGTTTACAATTAGTAATAGCATTAGATCCAGAATGTCATCAATTTAACATTTGATGTCAAGTACAAAATGGTAAATCTCAAAACGATCCTTCTGTTGTGGTAAGATAACTCAAATCCCTCTCGACGACGGAAATCAGATAAATTTCGAGTCATTAATTATATAATCACTAGATTAAATACCGAAAATTTAATGCATAAACCTTATTGTCTATAAGGAGGACTTTACATGACCTAATAACAAAAATCTAATTAAGATTTCTGAGAAAATTTCAGCTAAATGAGCACCACCCCTAAAATCTTACGTTTTTCTTTAATACCCTGGGCAAATAAAAAGGTAGAAAAAAGGAAAATAAAAAAGAAGGATTTTTATACTTAAAAAAAGTCATTTTCTTCGTCCCTGGTTTTGGTACTTTCAGATATGTAACAAACGCCCGAAAGAAATGTGGAATTCTCCTTTAAACTTTAAAGATAAACAGGGAATACGTATCTCTGTTGCATTAAAATAAACGTTTTATCTCATTTTCCGCTGAATATTCTCTCATTAGAAACGTTAGAAACTTTGAGGAAAACCGGATTGCTTACTTTTATCATTCGAGATAGTATTTTTGTAGATTTCTTTTTACATAGATAAATAATTTTCCGTTTATATAAATAAAAATAACATACTTTATCCACGCAGGTGGCTGATTAGAACGAGTCTTTAACACCATAAATAACGGCCTACGAAGAAAAGATCAAAAAAATTATGCATTAAAAGAAAGGGAATGAATCTTGATTAGTTTTTTTATAACTTCTCACTACAGAATAACGTTACTTTTTTGAGTTCGTTGGTAATTATACCCAAATAGTGTTTTTTATAACTCCTCACTACAAAATAATATCACATTTTTAAGTTCGTTCGTAATCATACCCAAACAGTGGTTTTTTTATAACTTCTCGCTACAAAATAATGTTGCACGTTTAAGTTCGTTGGTAATCATACCCAAATAGTAAATAAAACATTATCATTAATTTTATTCTAGGATTTTAAACAAAAAAGTTTTTTTAACTAGAAAATAATAGAAGCAAATTTTATCGTCTTGGAAATGGAAATGAGAAAATTAGTCTAAGTACTTTCTGTACTGAAGGAAAAACAGTAAACATTAAGTCGTTTTTTACCTTACAGCAATTTCTCTAAATACAATAATTTTCAATTACCTGCGCCAAGAACATTCCTTTTAATGAAGTAACGAGCTCAAATAAAAGAGAGCTAAGCGAAAGACTAATTATAAAATTAGAGTTGGTTTTTTACTTACATATTGATGAAAGGGATTTCCTCATGTAAATTACTGTATTTCTAAGAATTAACCATACATACTTGTGGCTTTGATTTTATAAAGCTATATTTAATACCATAATTTACCTTTTATCTATATTTTTCACCTGCCTATAAATGATGATGATGTTCCATGAGACTATAGATGCTTAATTTACAGTTTCCATTTTTATGGTAAAATTTCAAGCCACACAAAACTACAACAAAATGAATAATGAGGTTACGACCAAAATAACGCGAACAATAGATATGAGAAGCAACCCAATACCACTGTTATAGACGCCCATGTTACATTTTAAGTTACAAGAGCAACAGACAAAATGACACACACACACACACACACACACACACACACATATATATATATATATATATATATATATATATATATATATATATATATATATATATATATATATATATATATATACACACAGATTTCTATACAGTATATGTTCAGTCCATTTTCCTATCGAGACCTGGATCACCGAGCGCGGGAAGAAAGATATATTATATGAAGTGAGTAAATTGTTCTTAATATTGAAGTAAATAACGGCCCTGCATATACAAGAGAGGAAGATCATAAGAGTGCAAGGAAACGGGAAAATAAGGGAATACTTTTAATCAAACATGACTTCCGTGTTTTTCACAGAACTATGAGAGCTGATTGCCTGATGGGTGCTACGCGGCCTTCTTTCGAGGTGTAAGGGATTACGCTCTAATATGACTATTGTCTGTTTTAATAACTGTACCTATGTAGTCGTTCAAAGAGAAGTCTGTTAATGGATTCGATGCTACAGCAAAAAATAGCCAATTTAGTAAGAGAGAAACTAGTACTATTTCTTCCTTTCTTGGGGATGTCTTTAATAAGGTAATCTCAGCAAGGAAATATTTTAGTATTATTATTATTATTATTATTATTATTATTATTATTATTATTATTATCATTATTATTATATTGTCAAATTAAAATGAAAATCTAGTTTCGAAAAGTGGTAAAATTGAGATACGGTAATAGAGCGGTAGTGAGCGAACCTGAGGGAAAAGAGAGAGAGAGAGAGA
>NC_089752.1:20178000-20183000 GCF_040412425.1 Macrobrachium rosenbergii | reverse complement strand
CTCAGGTGTCCGGCTTATAAATAACACGATTTGTAAAATATACTGATTTAGCCATTGACTATTTTCTGCTATCGCACATGATTTAATTATGAGGTCTATGGATGGCGAACTCATGTTTTTCCTGTATAAGTCAGACAGTATAAAACCTCTCAGATGCCGAAAAATAGCTAGTCTTGATGTTTATACCGACTTAAAAATAACTTGAATTGAAAAATAAAATACTGATTTAACCAGTGAAAAAGATCATTTTCATTATTTATGCATGTGCTAATAAAACAGTACCTTGGCATTCCAAGAGATATATATGGAACACATATTTCCCTTAGTTATTACAAATTCATTATCGCACCCTATCACGAAAGATAAAAGCAGCAAAAGCAGCAGCTCTGAGATTAAGAATATGGCGGTAATTAATCAGGGAATTAATTGCGTGAATAACTTAATCTGGCCGATAATGAACTGACCGTTAATCTGCCGGATTTCGGTTCTGATATATCGTGCTAATACTCTTTTTACATGTTTCAGCATTAACTGATTCCTGGAGCTCATTATCAAATGACTATCCATCAGTCTGTCTGTATATCTATCTATCTAGCTATCTATTTATCTACCTATCCATTTGTCTATCTATCTATCTTTCTGTCTGCCTGTATACTCATTTACGTTTTACATGCAACAAAACTGCCGTAGCAAATGTTCTAAATGAAACTAACCTTTTTAAAAGGTGATATTAATTGGTAGTTTTCTTTTCAACTAGAAATTTTTATTTCTATCTATCTATCTATCTATCTATCTATCTATCTATCTATCTATCTATCTATCTATCTATCCATCTAGCTTTTGCTGTCCATCCAGCTCTCACATGCAACAAAGCTGCATTAGCAAAATGTTCTAAACGAAAGCAACCTTTTGAAGAGATGATATTACTTTGCAGTTTTCCTTTTAACCAGTAATTTGTAAAAATGTAAATCATGAGTGAGTACTATAAATATTCAGAAATCAATTCACTTATTACAATTACAAGGAAATATTTATCATTTTACAGCTATGCTGCTGACAAATGGATCACTGATGTTGAACTTTATATCTCATGGGTTGCCATACGTTATGTAATTTTTTTTATCCAGTAACATGTGATTTTTAATTGTTTTTAAGCGTCATGGTCACCTGTCCAGAAAGATTTTACTAAAAACAATATTCTCTGATTAAAATTCAAAGAATATGGTACAAAAAGTCGAACTCGCAATAACCCCGTAAGACGAATATGGAATTTCCGTTACTTAAAGTATTATTTGTAATTTGAGAATTTTTAAACATCAAATCTAAAACATTTAGGCTTTAAATTCTAATTTGTCATCGCTTCACTAATAGCATAGCCCAAAAGCCGGGGAGTATTCTCGAAATACTTATCGATTTTCTATTCCGAGTAATATAAATCGATAATGATTTATCTGACAATGGTGGATTCTCCTCAAGAACCAGCCTCTATGGCTGCATGTAACCTCAAAGAGGCTTGCAATTTCTTTTGAAGCATTTTATTATACATTACCTTTAAAATAGACAGGCAAAAGTATTAGAAGTTATACGATATCCTTATTTAACTTTTTTGTATATTTGAGAACGTGGTCATCACAGCGTGACGGGGATAATATGGATAAACCATTAAATGACACAAAAAAAGTGTCAATGTGCTCTATCTCCTGGGAAGGTATTTTCTTTATAAGAAAATCTAAATACACAACGCAAAAGAATCCATTTTTATTTACAACTGTAGTTCACAACAACGCCAATAAATGGCAAAATGACCATTCACTTCGATATTCAAACAACGTAAGTGCTATAACACGACATTCAGGGTATAATGGCTGAGATGTAAGTTGGAAATGTGAAGGAATAGCCTAAGAGTCCACCGGTAATCCAGAACGTGACTCGTACGATATCTCGGAGCCTGACTTCCATTGCCCTTCTGTAAGCATGTTGGGAGAGGATGAAGAAGCGTTGACTTGATAACGTCTATTTGCTTCATTTTATTTTCTTCATTGACTTAGAATGATTGACTTTTTAAGCCTTGGGCTTTGAGTGCCTCCCGGTTCCGCCGGAAGTGTGTTTGTAAGTACATAAACTGGCACAGTGTGCGTTTCCATCTCATAATTTTTATAGGTACTGCAAGAATTTCTTAAGCAGGAAACTATCTGATCCTCCTGTCATTAGTACAGTACCAAGGAAGAAACTTTATGCCAGTATACCATATATTCAAGACGGTAAATTTAGAAAAAATACTAAGTCTGCAATAGAAAAAAAATTTTAACATGTTATAGGTCATTCTCATCCCGAAAAACCCTTTTACAATAGGGTCGCTTTTTAAATTTAAAGATAGACTCTGCCCAATAACGCGATCTTCAGTCGTGTATAAATATACTTGCCCCAAATGTAATTCGGGGACATACGTGGGATCAGCTAAACGATTGCTGAGGGTCAGGGCTGATCCACATAAAGGTGTTAGCCATCGCACCGGTTGCAGACTGTCCAATCCTGAATTTTCCAACATCAGAAATCATGCTAAAATTTGTAAAGCCAATATCGAATACTCTGACTTCTCTGTTTTGGGCCAAACAAGTTGTTTTCATGAACTGCTTATTTTAGAATCATTATTCATTAAGCAGTTAGTGCCCAAGTTAAACTCACACACCTCCTCTGCACAACTGTATCTGGCTTGAGTCGGTTCCTTCGTTGCTTCTCTCTCCTTTTCTGGTCATTCAGTCTCCAACTTTTGGTCTAACAGGTGTTTTTACTTGATTTTCGTTTTTCTTTGCTTTTTAATGTACATGTCTATAATACGTTGAGACTCTAAAAGAAAAAATTATATATGTATACATACATACACACGTGTGTGTGTGAAAAGCCTAAAATATGCCAACTGATTGAACCTACATTACCTTGCATCCGAGATACGCTGATGCCAAGTGGATGAAAGGTTGAAGAATCACTGCGAACGGAACGGAGGATAGCGTCGTCAATAAAATCTAGCTTCCAACAGGGTCAGTTTTTCATTTTGACAGACGAGGCAATTAGCCGGGACCCATTTTTGGAGGGAAGGGGGACTGAAAGTCGGGAGAACTGATAGTGAATTTTAAATAATTTTAACAGTAACCAGGATAGAGTTTACAGCTGCAATAAAACAGTAGATTTAAACATTTTTGGCTTTTTATCATGACAAGTGGGCTCGTTTTCCAACCTTTTCCCGGGCCATATAGCATTAAGAAAATATCCTGGCCTTGAAAAATATCTGCCCTGAATCTTTCTTTCTACAAAAATCCTAGAGCTCTCTTACATTGTAGATGTCCTCCGAGAATCTTTGAAGACTAATGTATTCTGTCTTTTGGACATAAACTTCATTAAAATTTTGACTTTTTCCTTTTTCAAAAAATACATCCGTGCACGAACTCCTGATATTTTTCGAATAGTAAAAGTTTAACTGTTATCAGATTTGAGATGCTCGCTGACACTCTTCATGCTTTTAAAATATTTGAGTTTTATTTTGTGGGTGAGATTTTTTTCCTTCTCTTCGTGGGATTTCTGAATTAAAATTTATTCTCTTCACTGAAAGCTTTTTCGATAATATATCAGGTGTTGAGTAATTTAGCAAATATTGATGAATGTCATCAAAATCTCTTTTCCAGATATTTATCATCAGCCAAATCATACATCTACTGTTCTTTACTTTTCAACCAAATCAGAAAGGCTTATTTGCGGTCTTTATCTCGTTCAGGTGTTAATTTATATGCCTCTGGTATAATAAAATTTCAGCAGAATCTCCAGAACTCTTGTCCTAGAAACGATAGCATTATTATCATCTAGCTTTATGGGCCAAGTAATTTTTGAAGTTTAATGAATGGGACAATTTTTTTTTAATCGAAATATCCATGTTATTTCACCAGCAAGGGGGAAAACGAAATTGACTTTACCGCAGCCGTAGGTTTGATTTTAAAGCTGTCATTAGAAACATAAATGCTGAGATGACTGGCGGAAACTCTTCGAGGGTTTTAAATTTGTCTCTCGAAAGAAAAAAAAATACATCAAATATCCGGATCTTATTGAGCTTTAATTCCAAGTCTAGACTGAGAGGTTTGATGTAATTCAGTAGAATTTTGGGCTATTAAGTTCAGAAATAGAATCCGTCACCTGTTGAACGTTGGCGGAATTGAGGTGTCCTTGGAGATACGATAAGAGATTAGCGACCAGTTTCTATGTTCTGTAGATCTAAGAAAGGATATTTGATATTTTAAACGTAGATGGACTCTAACTTTGTACGTTTTAGAAAGGCCATTGAAGTAGGACGGAAAGGATTAAGTATTCCGAGTGCTATCAAGAAAGTGGTGCCTTCATATAACTTACTATTTTATGAAACAGTGCAACGATTTATCTTAGGGCATTTATTCTTATTTTTTTGTGAGCCTCTTCATTACTGAATAGTACTTGGGCCATACATAACGTTGGTGACTCTTTCTCCTGAGTGATGCTGTTGCCCTCTTTATCTGATGGTTATGGTAAGAGAAAGAGTTAGCGTATAAATAAATACATATTCCTAAAACACCGAACTAAACACTTCTCCACTAAAAGTGCCATGACGTGGCATGAGAGGGATGAAGAGCTCTCGAAATAACGCATATATCAGTTTGTGGAAGGAACCGCCTGTTATCTGTGCAGATGGCTGTTTACCCTCTTTTTCCCGTCCATGATAATTATCCTCTGTAAAATTTATACATTTTACAGATTTCTTTATAAAGTAATAGATCAAGTTGATGCATACTTAGACGTCCTCTAATATATATATATATATATATATATATATATATATATATATATATATAATAGTAATATTCTTACAAAAGCCTTCTTTTGTAAAACTATACTCAACGATATTTCAATTGTATTCACTAATATGAGAGAAAATTTGACTGTACTTCATCTGTGCATAACTTCGATGTTCGATTCCTTTT
>NC_089752.1:20148000-20175500 GCF_040412425.1 Macrobrachium rosenbergii | reverse complement strand
ATATATATATATATATATATATATATATATATATATATATTTATATATATATATATATATATATATATATATATATATATATATATATATATATATATACATACATGTTTGTATGTATTAAGGCCCATAGTAAAAAAAAAGAAAGATGAATAAGTAATTATATTTTAACGAATACATATCGACCCTCAAAAACGTAGGCCGATGTTTTTTTAATGAAATATGATTATTTGTTTGCTTTCTTCCTTTATTATAATGATGAACTACAGAAAGTAGAAATACATAAATGGATCTTGTTGAATACAACAACCAAATTAAAAAATACTTTAATGAAAAATAGTCATATGAACAGCTGCAATATAATTTGAAATATCCCACACTAAGAATATACAGTAATTTTTTGTTTACGCCAAAACTTCTAGACGCCAATATACAAGAATAAAAAAAATATAGAACTGTGTTGGCTTAACTCCGACCATAGAATGAACTAAGCAAAGAAAGGCGCAGTAATCCATATTACTGACTTTTCCCTTACAAACCCCCTTGAATCTGTGACAATTGTCTGTGCATAACCCCGGAATTTGAATACGGGCATTGGTCTGTTTTGCAATGCTCCAGGATACCTGTTTTGCCAGGATACCTGAAGTTGTTCAAATGCTTACTTCGTAAGTAACTCATTTCTGCTATAAATTTGATGTATAACTTTTTATTTTATTGTGAGCCTGATCATGTCAATAAGTCCAAAGAATTTGTGCCACTCACCTTTTAAAATTTATTTCCTATTGTAGCCTGCTATACATTTCATTTTTATCACACGCTTTTACACACATGAGTATGAATCTCCTCTTTGCCATGTACTGTCAATTTTACAGAGTACTGAATGTGGATGACTCTTACCATCAAAGTTCACATTAATTTGAAGTGTCTCTGTCTTAGCTTCGTTGGAACTTCAAAGAGTAGATCAGTTCAGTTCATCTTTTATTGGAAACTGGCTTGGTAGTTCGGCTTTATTTGTCGAGAATCTATAAGTTGCGTTTTTTGTCCAGATAGGCCATGCAGTAGTCCATAGCTGTACCAACCTTGGGATATTTAAAATATGAGTCAAGCAGATTCTAAGCTCCTGTCGTTGAAGCATCTTACTTGATAAGAAGACTAGTCATTCCTCCTACCAGCTACTAATGGGAACTTGGCCCTGTTTCTTTAGGTGTTCTTTTAAAAGAACGCCATGTTTTAGACACTAGCTTCGGAGGACTTCCAGTTTGCGTCACGCTCCTTACCGCAGTTGTATTGGCAAAGATAAATAGTGACGTCAGATTATGTTAGCCAGTCCTAACGTTGTCTTGATTTTGGTTGTTTGCCGCCTTATTTTTGTTAGTGAAATAATCATATTTGATATTTATAATATTGTTAACTTGGTCAATTATCACTGTCAGGCATCAGATATGAACAAGTCTTTAAATGCGAGTGCCTTCCTAAAAATTTACGGTTCTAAATCAAACTTTCTGCCCCTTGATTACCCCTTTTTGGATTTTATGGGTCAAACATAGTGCATGAAGATGTTTTCAAATATACTGTATATATATATATATATATATATATATATATATATATATATATATATATATATATATATATATATATATATATATATATATATATATATATATACATATACACACACACACACACATATATATATATATATATATATATATATATATATATATATATATATATATATATATATATATATATATATATATATATATATACATACTGCATATACAGAGAGAGAGACGGAGAGAGAGGCGGTGTTATGATTTAATCTATTAAAGGAGAAAAGAAATTTTGAAACAAGACATACCATTATTCTCGTATGTTTCTTTGGTTTTCTTAAGGACTACTTAGTAATATTCGCAATTTTTTATTATAAATGACAATCGATCTTTTATTTTTGTTTGTCACAAAACAAAAGTTATATATATCAAGAAAAACACACGGAACTTCGCAAGGCCAAAAGAAATGCTATTATGTTCCCATTTCTTTTTCCTGTTTTTTCCAGAAACTAAATGTTTGTTGTCAGCTCGCCGAGGTTTCCTCTGGCAACATGTTCAACGTACGTCTTAATTACTGTAATTAGGGCTGTAATCACCTGTCCCACGGCGTCAGCTACCAATTAATTAGACGTAATTAGTATTAATAAGTATAATCAGAATTAACAAGAGGAGCCACACGCCCCTTAGTGCGTACCGTACGGATAGAAGAGGCCACAAGCAACTCTCTTCCGGTCTTTTTTTTTTTAATAAGTTTATCCCTGATGAAAACTTTCCTTATCTAGACTGTCTTTTTTATCTTTATAAATTTAAAAAGTAATTTTAAATACAATTCAAAAAAAATTATATCTGCATTTTTCTGAACATCCACTACTGCTTGATAACGTTATTTGTCTTTCTGATGAAGTGTAAACTAAAACTTCCCAATCCAAGGAATAAGTAAACAAATAAATAAGAAATCACAACGGTTCAGTAAACATGGAAGACTTCATGTCTTACATAATTTAAACAGAAAGTTATGTATGAGTTACACTTTTCACTTCAAGAAAACCGAGAGTTTTAATGCTTTAATGATAATTCCAAACATCGCACGACTGAAGCTTATGAGCTTACAAGAGATAGAATTTACTTTCTTGCAGTTTCTGCCCCAAATCACTGCCTCATTAATCTTTACCCTGAGCTCAGTCCCTTAATGAACAACTGAGGTACACGTCTACTCCCTTATCTCAGCTCAGTCTGCTCTGTCTCTGTTATTATTAATAATTATCATTATTGAGAAGATTAACCCAGTTCATATAGGAGAAGCTCACAGAGGCTATTGACTTGAAATTCAAGCTTCCAAAGAATATGGTGTTCATTAGAAAGGAGTAACAAAAGATAATACGAAATACAGAAAGAAAAGATTAATTATGAGAATAAGAAAAACTGAATTAACAAATTAATTAATAAATATATACAAGCGTAAGAAAATTATTAAAATACAAGGAGAATTGTTTTAGGGTAGTAATGCGTTGCACCTTCGACTGAACTTTTGAAGTTCCAATTGTATAACATCGTCTGGGAGGCTGTTCCACAGTCCAACGGTGTGAGGAATAAAAAACCTGCGGAACTAAGAAGTTCGACAGAGAGGCACATTTTCTGCATATCGTTGCTGCTGTTCAGCAGATGCGATCTCTCCCAGCAAGGAATGAGGATCAGGGATCAATTGTGAATGTGAAAGATCTCTGCCGAAATACAACTTATGAAAAATTGACATTATTAGGAAAGAGAAATCTACCACCATGAACCACTCTATCAAAAAGAGAAAACTCTTAATGTAGCAGTTGAATCTTAACGTCATCCTTCCAGTTGGAATAGGCAAAACAATGTCCTTATAATTTTTACATCCACTTCTATCATCTCTCCCATTAAGCGAAGGAACAATTATTCATCTTACCTATTACCCTGGAGTTTTTCCCTCATCTAAACATACCTTAAGTATCTTGGCTATCCGTTTAATAATAGTCACAACCAAGCATCTCATTCTCACCCCACTGACCTTTGGTGCTTTTCCACAGGACTGCATTCTCTTTAAATGGCATGGATCTATTTGCATATTTTATTTCAACCCCTAGTTCCGTTTTAACCTTCCTCTATTTTTCAGAATAAAACATTTTTCCTTGAAGGACACATTCAGGTTAACCTTTAAAAATTTATTATGTACCACTCGCTTCGCCGTTGAACAGCGTATCTGTTTCCTTGTATATTTGCACACACGTGGCTCTCTCCTGTTATAGAAATGTACCCAACATATATAATTCATTTTAGCCTACTTTCCACCACAAGACTGAATCTGCATATTCCTCATGGACTCACATTTTGTTAACCCCAGCCTCATTTTCATCTTTCTTCTTGTATGCCACTGAAATTTATTTCCTAATAAGTATATATATATATATATATATATATATATATATATATATATATATATATATATATATATATATATATATATATATATGTATATAAACACACACATATATATATATATATATATATATATATATATATATATATATATATATATATATATATATATATATATATATATATATATATATATAGGCATATGTGTTTCGTGTTAGTGCTGAGAGCGACACATACATCCATATGTAAATATACTTTCAATTACGTACAAACTAACGCAACTCTATGGCAAAACAAGTCGAAGTAAAGACAAAATCTAATTTCGACCTCGTTAAGAAGGTGCAAAGGGAGGCCCCTCTCCCGCGATTGGAGGGCCCTTCAGGTCGTTACGGCTTCCCACGTTCGTTCTGAAAGGATTTTGGCGTCCTGTTCGAGTGGCCTCGACGAGGAATTCAATGTGGGAGGGTATAACAAAGTCGTCTTCTTATAAAGAATAAAGACCAAAGAGAAGATACGGACACGTTACTTTACAACTGTCACTTAGTACAGCCATCACTGATGGAAATCGAGTATTGTATAATAGAGTTCAATGAAGAGAATTGTACGGTTAGTATATTCCAGGTCTGGGCTCTTGACTCTGTTGTGAAGTAGCCTTAACATTTTTCATGGTAAACTTTCTTATTATTTTTTTTTCCGGCTACAGCATCCCTCTCTTGATAATATTCATCGCGTTAGTTCCTCCTAATTAAGGCATAATTAAATAGCCCGTTGAATAATATTACAATGAAATAAGATATAGCAGAGGTCGCCAGAATGAAATAAATTAATGTGCAGAGTGCTTATGCGTTTGCTGTACTCCTAAATTTCATTTCTTTCCTGTGGTCTTTGCTACATTTATCGTCGCTTGTTACTAAGTAACACGGAAGAAATATGATATATATCTCCCTCATATACAAATATCCGTTACCAAAAATCCTTCATAGGCAAGGAACTAACCCCTGTTTCGTTGATTTTGAGCCGACCCTTTTCATAGTAAGTTTGTTGCAAGGAATGAAATAACAGTTAGCTACAGCCCAGTAAAGAAAAGGCAATTCTTAACCTACAAACAGCAACAAAAATATTAGGAACTCTTCCTCCATTTTTTAACGCGTACGATATTCTTCCCTTTACGCTCGGTAAACAATATGAGCCCATAACACCAAATTCTAATTACGCTTCTCAGTCACCCTTTTTATCTTAGAAAGCCTTTCCAATCTCTCCGCCACTCCATCCAACACCCACTCTTCCCTCCCACCCTACCCCTTTCCCGAAGATGCTAAGCCTCCCTTACCGTCGACGCCTGCCTCCATCCCCTGGCCTGTAGGCAGCTTCTTGAAATTACTACCAGGTGGATATTGCCTCTGACGTCGTGTTTTCAGTACGCATTAGTCCAGAGATAACGCGCATGCGTGCTGGTGGGCTGGTGAGGCGTTTGCTGATATCCCCAATGGGTGTTTAAAAAAAAAAAACTTTACGACGTCCAGGTGTTGATAAGGACATTGTTTTGTAAATATGTAAAGCAGGTGTAGTGTTTTTGTTTACGGTCATGATGGTCCCTTGATCTTACTCAAACAATATCAACCACTTGATAACGATAACTGAGGTTTTGTCCTGGTTTTTTAGTTTTTTTTTTTTTCTTAATCTTAGATCAACAGACATTGTGAAACAGACGACTCCTTAACACCCGCATCCACTCCACATCCACACGTATGCAAACAAACGCACGCACACGCGCCAACAATCTTTTACACGTATCATGTCAGCAATGTGTTAGTGAAAGGCTTTCCGGAGATTATAGAGAGAGCTTTTGAGCGGGACCCGCCACCGCTTCCCGCCCAACACTCGGCTTATCCCCAGCCGAGCTGTTGGGATTATGAACTGATGCTGGCATTAGTGGGATTACAAGAGATTCATGACCCTTGCTACGCCTGTAATGAGAGGAGGAGGAGGAGGAGGAGCAGGAGGAGGAGGAGGAAGGCCTAAGAACAGAGAGAGACTGTGGCAAGACGCGGAGGAGATGAAACGTGAGAAGGGAAGTGAAGAAAGGGAATTTCGAAGACCAGCGTATTAAGACGGAGGAGCAGCTTGAGATGATGAAGGAATATTAACACTCGGAGGATAATTAATGACGCCATGGGGAAGGAGAGAGGATGGGGACGGGTCGCAGACTCTATGCTGCTGCTTATTCATGTATACATGACGTAATAACGTCTTCCTCATACAAAGAGCATATAGCCAGGCTTATGGTAATGAAAGCGACAGTACATTATCTCCTTGTCCGCGTGTACTAACTTTCTATACATTCTCCCTCTTTTCTAGGAATAAGATTCAAGTTCCTAAGCTCGTAATCTTATTGATCGACCTGCCTAAAAAAGTTAAGTAAAAAGTTAAAGTAAAACAACAGGAGGACGTTTTCATTGCATTTACTACTTAAGGCAGTACCTGCATCTCGTGACCGGAGAAGTGAACATTTCATTAAGATATAAGAAATGTCTTTTATGTTACGGACTGTATTACGCAGAGCGACGGTGGGCCGCCGTAAAGAGGATTTACCATCCATCACGACTTTAATTGCTCTCCTATAAAAGCCTGGCCTGCTTTCTATTGGGGCATTTTACCCACATTTGATGGAGTAAAATTCGTAGGTTTTGGGGGGAAATGAATACTGGGATGAGAAAGTTTCAGTGTCATTTGATATTCTTCTTTTTCGTTCAGAGACTTTTTGCTTATTCCTGATTCAGAGCACTCACTTCTAGTCATTTATAAAGAATTGAGACAACTAGGTTTAAATGATGTTTAGCTCGATTCCTTCTTTCACTCCCTACTGCTTCTCTCCACTCTGCTACGCATAGACCACACTGACATACACAATCAAACAACACACACACACACACTCATATATATATATATATATATATATATATATATATATATATATATATATATATATATATATATATATATATATATATATATATTAGGCAACAATGTAACAACCTGACATTTTCTTTTGTATATTACTTAATTTTTCTTACATATCACAATGACCTGGAACAGAACTTAGTACAGAATGTAATGACATCTGTGATGAGGGAAAAAATATAAATTCATCTCTCCCTGCTTCTCCCTTGCTGGAGTTTTAGTCACTAAATAACTCACTGAACTAAGTATGACATTTACCCTTACACAACAATAATTACAGCAATTAATTTGGCTAAGTCTGACATTTGCATATACTGTAGATGATGGAATTAATATAATTTTATTCTCTCTCTCTCTCTCTCTCACTGGATTTTCCATTACATATGATAGAATTTAACAAAGTATGCCTAGCATTCAATCTTGCATAACAATGATTGCCTCTACAACATTCAACGGTAAAGAAGGGCGAAGGTCCAACTTCAAATCATGGTTTTCTAATAATATACAGTAACACTGTAATAGTAGCACAGAGTACCACAATGTTTTCCAGTATCAAAGTGACTTTTCAGCTCTTAGTGAGCGTGGCTGAAGTGGCAACTCCAAATTCTGCAGTTTTAAATTTCATATAATTTTTGTTTTAACATTTCCGGAGTGCATGTATTGAAATTTATGGATATTAACGCATGTATGTTAACGTCGGTTAAATATATCTATATACGTACATACACACAAAAGCACATACACATACACACACACATATACTGTATATATATATATATATATATATATATATATATATATATATATATATATGTGTGTGTGTGTGTGTGTGTGTGTGAGTGTGTGTGTGTGTGTGTGTGTGTGTGTGCGCGCGCGCGTGTGTATATATATATGTATAGATTTTGAGGTCATTTCACAGACGTAGAACGTAGTGAATAATTGTAATATTATTATAAAGCACTTCCCTAATGATAAAGAAAGAATGCTAAATATACTGGTAAATTAAAAAGAGCTACAAGAACATTTTTTTTCACCTAGGCTACCTCCCACATACCCCTTACCCTTTCAGCACAGAAGTTCTTGGCGAATTAGGTGTCTTCTCGATTATTCATCTTTTAAGACTAAATAACGATTGGATTGAGAGATTTGGAATAGGGGGAAACACGGAATGTGCGTAGGGGGAAGAGGGAGGAGATAATGGAAGGAGGAGGGGAAGGTGGGAAAGGGGGGAAATAAATGTTGCAGAAGAAGAAGAAAAAGTAAATGAGAGTGGCAGAGGAGGATAAAGAATGAGAGACCCAAACCAGCTAACTGGGGTAAAAGTTCAGGATACGCGTGTGTGCATGAGAGAGAGAGAGAGAGAGAGAGAGAGAGAGAGAGAGAGAGAGAGAGAGAGGCTAAAGAAAACGTATAAAAGTAATCGCTAATAACCAAAAAAGTCAGGTGCTGGTATCGCAGCTTCCATTGAACCTCTTCCAGGAATCAAGACAATCTTCCAGAAAGCGTTGAAGACACGTTCCAAGGAGATGAGAAGTCAGGAAAACTCGAGACATGTTAGTCAGTTCGCGTTTTACATGGATGTCACGTAGGAGTGAGGATGATTCATAGGGAAAGGAAAAGAGGTGGGGAGGATAGGGTTTGTCTTCATAATATCTGGGACTTGTCGGCGCGTCCTCTCTACCTCTGTCTGTCTATATGTTTGTCTGTCTCTCTAAGGGATTACCCACTTCACTATACATAAACATATTTATATATAATATATATATATATATATATATATATATATATATATATATATATATATATATATATATATATATATATATATATAGAGAGAGAGAGAGAGAGAGAGAGAGAGAGAGAGAGAGAGAGAGAGAGAGAGAGAGATAAGGTATGTCTTTATGGCATTTTTAACTTGTCACTGCTCTCTCTCCTCTTCTATCTCTTTGTCTGTCTGTCTGTCGATATACCTATCCGTATGCAATACACACACACACACACACACACACGCACATATATACATATATATATATATATATATATATATATATATATATATATATATATATATATATATATATATATATATATATATACATATATATATATATATATATATATATATATATATATATATATATATATATATATATATATATATATATATATATATGAGCAACAAGAGACGAAACCTTCCTGATTCAATAACCCTTTAACAACTGAATGGAAAGTAATCCCAGGTAGAAAAATAATGTCCCCAGTATCAGCCACTTCATATACCTACGCAGGAAAACATTCGAATGAACTCGGAAACTGTTAGACACAAACAAAGTGTGTTTTTGTGAGTATGTATGTTTCGAGTGTATAGTTTTTTTTTCACAAAGGTAGTGATAGATAACGGGCAGACAATTTTTCAATTTCAAATATATTGTGGTTGAATATTATTTTCTGTAAAAGAAAACTATTGAATGACTTTGTCTGTCTGTTCTCACTTTTTCTGTCCCCCCTTAGATCTTAAAAACTGCTGAGGCTAGAGGGCAGCAAATTGGTATGTTGATCATCCGCCCTCCAATCATCAAGCCTGCCAAATTGCAGCCCTTTAGCCTCAGTAGATTTTATTTTATTTAAGCTTAAGGTTAGCGGTGGATCGTGCGTCAGGCACACCGCTAGTCGACGCCTCTTCACTTGACTGCATCTGGAGAGCAACTGAGCGCTGTCCAGTCGTGGCTGAGAGTTTCATGCTGCAGCACATAGAGAGTGTCATGCAGCAATATACGCTGTAGAGAAAATTCGATTACGCCGAAGAAACTTCGGTGATTTTTTACTTATTGTTATTGCGCACAGGCTCTCTCTAAAGCCGTTATTCATGACGACAGGAATGCAGCAAACTCCTTAAATATTAATAACTCTACAATACTTTTACCAGTTCTGTGTATATTTAGGATTGTGTAATCTTTATGTTGCGGGCATATGTGTATTTTGTATATTTATTCTGTAATTTGACAAGACATTAGGCAATGCGAATAATGTACTCAGAATTCTGCTTGAATAAACATGTGTACACAGTATTGATTACGAAAAAATAACATTTGTTTTTAAGTTCCAATTAGCATTTTGGGAAATATCCCATAGAGGTTTACTCTGAGATAAACCGATCGCGGATAAAAAGAAAGAAATACGGTGCTTCAAAAAAAAAAAATTTTTTCCCTCGTTCGAACGTTACCAAAGCTTTTACTGGAAACAGACCTCGGCATTTCATAATGGATACTCATTTTTCGACAACCTCGTTCCAACATACTGAACTATATTTATATATAACATTGATTCACAAGGAAGATTTCAATCCCCTCTTTCACATTTTATAAACGAATTAATACCCTTGCATACTTTTCCGAATATTTAACAATTAGTGCGGAAAGGTGGTAATCTCCTCAAAGCAAATGTTTGTAGGAATTTTGAAAAGCTCTCCATTTTTCATTTGTCGTTTCCTTATCATAAAGCTGATATTCTACTGTCTCACTCTAACAATGAAAGAAAGGATAACGATAAGTTAGGGAATAATTAAAATCATTAAAATTAGCCCAGTACCTACTAAATTACACTGCCAGGTTTCAAGGAAGTTTTTTTATGTAAGAGTAAAAATACCGGGTTAAAACAGACAGCAAGAAATAGCAAGTTAACTTACTAAATTACATTCGCAGATTTCAGGGAAGTTTCGTATGGAAATTGAAGAGTAAAAAGACTGAATTCAAGAAGAAAGTAAAAAGTTAAAGAGACAGGGGACTGTAAAAAGCTAAACAATATTTTCTGGGAAAAATCGAAAATTTTTCCTGAGTTGCAGAGTTAATGGAAATGATACCAGAAAACAACACAGAACTGTGCTGATTGAGTCAGTCTTTTGCAAGTTTGTTGAAAGCCAAAGAAAGAAGAAAGACGGCACTGAATAATGCGAAAGTTGAAGCGATTTAACGTAAATGAGGTTCTGAAAAGTATGTTGAGGAAGTAAGAAATGTTGAAGATTGTTCAAAAGTCAATAAGTCCCAAGGAGTTGATAAAATTATTTGTGAGATGATATTCGTGTATAGGGAGTTAATAATACATAACTTACACGATGACACATTCGCGAGTCATCCGCTTAAGAAGAAATATACCTATGAAATAAATTTATAGAATAATTATCCTTTGTTAGAGGTACAAGTTGTAAGTATTAAGTGTAAAAATATCATAGAGTCTTAAACTGCTTTGTACACCAGCATAGCTATATGAACGGGTGAGGATAGATGCAGTAAAGTTAATGACAGAAGGTTTGACTGGAGTTTCGACTAAGAAGAAACTGAATGGATTAGGAGCGTATTGTAACACAGTTGCGTCAAAAGTGTGAACGTAAAGTTGAAAAAACCCTTCCATATATATATATACATATATATATATATATATATATATATATATATATATATATATATATATATATATATATATATATATATATGTGTGTGTGTGTGTGTGTGTATATATATAATATGTGTGTATATATATATAATATGTATGTATATATATATATATATATATATATATATATATATATATATATATATATATATGTATATATATATATATATATATATATATATATATATATATATCTTTTGCCATATACCTTTTACTCATAATAACAGGGGTGGCATCAGAAGGTTAGAACCTTCTAATTCTCCAAGATAAGCTTACTACCCATTCATAGATAGATAGACTGGTGGCCATGGGCCAGGATCGAACCACGGACCTTGCGAATCCCGACTGTAGTGTTATGGAGAATACCCAATTTAACAGTTATGTGAAAAAAAGAGTCAAAATTTCAACGGTCATCTAGTTTCCTTGATACTGAATGTGAGATAATTTTTTTTCTACACTCCACTTAAAAGTAATTTCTGTGTAATAATCATAAAGTTTTCAGAGCTCTAATATTCGGATCTAACCTTGTTGAAAAGAGATTGACAGGCACATGCAAGTATAAACAAGGCTCCGCACTCCATTTGCGAAGTAACAATTTACATGATTTTCTTCGATCCGTATCATTAAATTCTCTCTGCATTTTGCACTGAATCATCACCACCTGTTATGAGTAAGCTTTGATAACTCCTTTTAGTGCTGCAGTCTGAGCTGAAAGGACCCATGTTAACATTTTAATTTTCAGTAATTGTCAGGGAATGAAGGATTTTAGCACCTAATTCATCCATATATAATTATGTATTACTTCTTTTTTCTTATAATCATGCTCTCCGAACGTCTAAGGCTGAATGTATTATGTGGGAAGTTGTGTAACTGGGGAAGCAAACGATACAAACACTGCCTTCTACATAATAAAAGATAAACTACTTATGAAATTGTCCTTGAATCTATTTTCTCCCTCGGTCTACCTGAAGTATTCTTTCTTCTTGACAAGTTTATTTGAATTACTGAAATGACTTTCAATACTCCTGAAGATACTTAAGCAAGTACTGGGCATCATGTTATAATCGTAATAGCCTTTCTGGTTTATCTGATTGAGTTTATCTTACTCCTTTTAGTAATGGCAAACATACAGGGTAATCTGTATATTTCTTATTTACATTATTTGATGACACGTTCATACGTACAAATTATTGTACCTGCCAAAATTCTTGCTATTATGATCCATATTTCTCAATTTACCGTTTAATTGTTGTCTTTTCTCGTATCTCTTTTCATACATTAAAGTTTTCTTAGTTCCACTGGCCTTCTGTTAATTTTTGCGACGGCTTTCCTACTGTTGATTTCCAAGTTTTGATATCATGACTTTGTTAAACAAGACGGTACAAGAACTTGAGTTATTTCTCTAGTATTAATAGCTGTGCTCCCAGCGCTAAATTTAAATCTACAGCAAACTCCTTGGCTTCTTGAAGTTTTCAGTACACCGTAACACCAGCCAAAGAGCGTTATCTTAAAAAAAAGAAAAAAAAAAACATTACACCAAGATTAGTATTTCTGTGATTGGTTACTTCGATGATTTTTTTCTTGTGTCCGGAACATTTCCAGTGTGCTTTTGTTATTGCTCTTAAGACCCTCCGGGGGCCTTTTTTTTTTTTTTTACCTTTTCTTATGTACATCAAATTATATTTCCTTGCCAATTTTGGTCTCATACATCTAAGCAAAATAACTCGATCCTGCCACAGAAGTAAAAAGAAAGGCATCTGGATATTTCCACGTTTTAGACCCCTGGATTCGAACACACCAACGTGGTATGAAGTCAGGCTCTTCGATTAAGTCCCGGCCAAAAGGTCATTAGGCCAGAAGGATGTTTGCAACGGGCGACGTCTTTCTTAATTTGCCTACGTAACGCAATTTTTCCCCTGATACCCAATTTATTTCCCATTAGGGGCTATTTATTGCCTTCGCCGGCAGCGAATAGTTCCTCGTGTTTGCATAACATTGCAGATTTGAGGTGTTTTATTTTCTAGTTAATGATGTGTGTGTGTGTGCTGCGTAGACGTCTCTGTATTCTTTATCAATAACTGAAGAGCTTCCATTTAAATTATTTGGTATTAAGAGGCAGTTTAACCAGTTTACAGAGCTGGAAATCTTATCTCCCACAGGGCTGGCCAACAAACTCAGTTTGTAGAAGTTTAAAGGGAACAGCAGTTCCTCATGTGATAAAGAATTCAGTGGGTTATTTTAAAGGGAACAGCAATTCCTCGTATGATAAGAAATTCAGTGGATTATTTTAAATAACATAGAATATGTAACTACTCTGTACATTAAAGACCATTCGTTTCACTCCAGTCTCATTATCTATCGTTCTAAGAAATGAATCTAAATCTCATCTCGGTCCCACAAACTCCCTTGTGTCTGTGTGAGGGGGTTTTGTGCGTGTCTGTGTGCGTATGAATGTGTGTTTGTGTGTGTGTGTGTGTGTGTGTGGTGGAAATACATTTGTCAGTCTTGTAAAAGAATGTAATCCAACCTACACTTGCAACGCCCTGACAAATTCCAAGCCAATCACATTGTGCCCGTAATCCCTAAGCTTTGTAAAAACGGCTCAAGATAGTCTTGACAGAAAGATCCAAACTACTAGAGCAGTCTTGCAAGGAAACCTAAACTTTATTATTTTTTCCCTTGAAAATGTGCGTTATCGTCTAGTTTCACTCCTTCAGCTGATCAAACTGGAAATTTCGGGCAGGTTTGGTTTAAATATGGAATATTGAACACTATTATGACAGTTTGAACGGAATGAAGAAAATGTCCTGTAAATCATCTAACCAGGTTTATAAGTTAACAATATATTTTTATATTGAAAAAGTTGTTTACTGTAAATTGTTTTCATGTCTGAGTTCCAGAGTAGCTTATTAACATTGATATGTATTGCAAGTGGGTCATAATTCAACTTGAGAATACTTCTATAATTAAATGTTTAAATGTATCATCTACTTATGTAGGTGATGCATTTAAACGGTATGAATCTTGTTTCGATGAATGGAAAACTTAAGACATTCTTATATTAAGCCTTGCCCATGCCATAAACCCATCAGGAAAGATGATCCTTTCTTATTCATTTCTCATGGGAACGATTATTCTTATGATACTTGTGACCCTGAGGTCAACTTATCATGTGCTGGTAAAGTCACAATGTCTTAATAAGGTCTATGCCATCTACCATGAAAATTATCCTTTTTCACTCGTGGTTTGATTACTCAACTTCTCAGTTCGACAGGGTATTTGAATTAGTCATTTTTGCTCTCATCTTTCTTTGTTCATAATTGCCCTTTAAATGGCTGTACTTGACAACTAAGGTTTATTTCACCAAGGCTAGACGCTGAAAACGAAAAATTAACCACTCTTCCGATTCCATAAAGCAGATGATGTTGTTTAGATCAAATTAGCCTTATGCCAGCACTGGCTTTTATACCTAGAAACGAAGAGTAGAAACTTAAGAAGATAATACATTCATATGTGCTTGTATTATATACGAAATAAAAATAAATATTATTTATGAGTGTCTAAGATTCTTAGAATTTAGGATATATATTTCGAAAGGTTATGCAAAGAATAAAAATACTCATAGTCATATACACAAGCCTACGCACTAATTCCCTATTCATGGAAATTGCTCTGGAGAATGATGAGCTCTGAAATTTCTGAAAACTTTGGATGTCTTTAACCATTTAAAAGTCCCCAGCTCGATAGAGAAATTGTCGGCCATGAAATCTTTCTTGGCAATCATACTTTGAACCTTTCTTCTTGACTGAAGATCTCTCCACACAGACAGAGGGGAGAATAATCCCTTCTGGTCCTACGAAGAGATAAAGGAAATTCCTACTCGCCCTGTGAGCGATCTCAATGTGTACCCATCCCGTTTTCTTTCCTATCGAAATCTTTTACCGTCACCCCCTACCCGTTCTCTTTTTCGCTCTGTCCCTGTGTTTGTCTCTGTCCGTCTGTCTGTCTCTCTTTCTCTTTCTCGTTCTCTCTCTAACACCTTCAACTCCATATCCTCATCGCTCGTCATTTCCCAATCTCCTGAAGAGTGAAAATCAATGTGTAGTCCTCGTCGACACGCCAATGGAAAGACATTGCCGCCGGAAAGAGCATTTGTCAACTCGAGAGGACATTTATGGAGATTATATGGGCGGCCATGGATTTCACCATCAATAATTGGGTTTACCGGATCTCTCTCTCTCTCTCTCTCTCTCTCTCTCTCTCTCTCTCTCTCTCTCTCTCTCTCTCTCGTTTATTTCGGTGACACCAAATGGCTCTGAATATCGATTTCTATCACGAAGCTAGAGGCACTCCAAAATTGCAGTAATGATCTTTAACTGTAAAAAATAATGAAATTTTTTTTCTAGTTGCTCCGGAAATGGTTACCTTTGCGTTGTTGACCGCATAATACCTTTTGAGAGGTCTAGCCTTAACTGCCACTTCTTTTTGGTCCTGATAGTTAAAAGATATGACGAGAAAAAACAATTTAATGACCAGTAGGAATTATATAAGTAAACTGCACAGTTCGGGTATTCCTACCCTCATTCTGGAAATATGGACATTTCGACCGTCAACGAGAGAGAGAGAGAGAGAGAGAGAGAGAGAGAGACAGAGAGAGAGAGAGAGAGAGAGAGAGAGAGAATGACATTATCCATACGGGGGAGGGTTCACGCTGAAATTCGAAGATTAGCTTATTTGGTCCTTAAATCAACTAGCTGAGGATTTAAATGAAATCATTTCGCACGAAATGGGTTGAAGCTCTGAGGATGCTTATGCCGTCAGTAATAATTTAATCATTCTATCGAATGTTGAAACTATTTAGGTCCTAACAGGGTATCTCAACGATCTAAACACAACCATTTAGTTTGATAACCATTGTTTCATATACAGTTTGGCCATCAGTTTGATTCTTTCATTAATGAAGGTTGAAATCATTATGGATGATTTGCCCTGAAAAGATTTTCTTCCAAGAATGAATGAAAAACTATGATTGCTTTAAACACTCTTTAAATATTCCCATATCCAATCCTTACTTCATAAAAGTCTGTTGCAATGCTTTGATGTCTGTGCACACGAGTAGTTGAAAATAGAAAAAAAACGTTTAGGCAAGTGCCTTAATGATATATTTCAATAAACAAAACTCCCTGTTGCAGTGCTATTCACACAGACACACACACACACTATATATATATATATATATATATATATATATATATATATATATATATATATATATATATATATATAATGTGTGTGTGTGCCAGTGTAAGCATGTGTCTGAGGGAAGGAATTTCTGAGCCAAGTCTGCCTTATAAAACTGAAATGACGTTGAATGAGAACAAATTTTTAGGCTAGTATATACGTAGTCACAAAATTATAAAGGTGAAGCATACATGGATATCCACAGAAGTATTGAAATGATTTGAATAGATAAAAACTGGTATCAAACTGTTTGAGATGGCCTGTGTAAAGAGTATATATTTTTTAAGCTTTTGTAGGAAGGTGGAAAAGACCCAGGAAAGCGCTGGATAGCTGAAGTAAAGCATGTATTGTAAAGAAAACACCTTGATATCAAGAAATCGCTAGAGTTAGTGGAAAAAATGTGATTGCCACAGACTATGGAGAAGGGAAGAGTATTAAGATGCTGGTTTTGTGAAAGCTTCATCCACGATTCACTTTTTAAAACATGAACGTGGTAGTATCACTGTGTTATCTTTGTATAGAAAATTACTAAATCTACGCACCTGCAATATTCAAAGATAGCTTCTAATATAAACGCTGGCTATCACAATCCCCCTGCGAAGACTAGGCAACGTCCAGGTAAAATCTGTTTTCCGTTTAATTCCGGCCACATTTCGTCCTAAATCACTTCGATATGTCCTGAACCGTAACGCAAATTGCCTTAATTCCACGCCTCCCCCTCACTCAAAGGTAACGATGGACCATTATTTTCAAAATCATGTTTTCCCATACAGTATTAGAATGGTTTTATTGAAAAGATTTGTTTTCTTTCTGTTTCCATACAAAATGTTAACATATTTTTGAGAAAGCGATGTTTTCACTTGAACTTTGTTATTTTTTTTATTTCAATCATGTTATTAAGCAAGAATTTCGTGTTAAAGCTAACTTCTTCATAACTGTGCTCTTATTTTGTTGATTAATATATTCTTTCTCAGCCTTGCATCTTTATGCTGATATCATCATCATAAATTTATTTTGACTACTCAATCTCTAAACCTCTTTGAAATAAGAGACCACGAATTAAAAGGAAGACAGTCATGTATAGAAAAGACTATTACTTTGAATAACTGATCATTAAAATTAGTACAAAAGAAATGGATACTTCTGAGTATTATGCACATTAAAATTTCGAGCTCCAAAAAATGTTATTTGATTTCCAAAAACAATGTGTATGAATAAGGACATACAATGGTAATGAATAATAAATCAACAATGGGCAGTTGTCAAAAAGACAGAAAAAAATGGTTATAATATGGATTCAAAGTGACTTTATAAGATTTTTTAGTTAGTCCCAACTCTTGATTTTACACTTTTATACCAGACCTTAGGTTTAGGGTGAATATTTTTGGATAGTGTAATATCTATTTATGAAACCAGTTTTAAGTGCTGATAGAAGTCCGCAACACTTTGTTTGACAACAAAAGTAGTCAATTAATGAAGAAAACATTGTTCGATGACTGAGGTCTATGGTACATAAGTGCACACACAATTGAGGTCATCATACTTGTCCTAACTTCACTGGCGTGATTCGGGTATCTATAGGCCCTATAAGTAGTGGCAAAACTTGAGTTCAGTTTCCCCAAGAAGCACACGCACAAGGTAAGACATCAACTCTCGTATACTGCGGTTGTGAGAAGGGTTTCACACTGGGCTGAATTACAACCCGTTTCGTAGGTTAGAGGGTTTCCCTTTCTGAGTTCACTTGCACTGCTTGTCTTATGTTATGTACAGCCTTTACAACCTACTTTATTGGCAGACCACGTCTACTGTGGTTGTCAGAAGTTTCAAACTCGGCTGAATTACAGCCCATTTCGTAGGTTAGAGGGTTTTCTCTTTTTGAATTCACTTGCACTGCTTATCTTTGGTTATGTACAGGCTTTAAAATCTATTTTATTGGCAGACCTTCACACCAACCTGGTGATCACTGGGTAATCTGAGGGGTTATCTAACTGGTGGTGACAAGTCACTGTGCACATCATTGCTACCTTGGAACGTATACAAGACGAACGCCATGTCACCTGTGGTTCTCTTCTTGGCTCACAAGAGTAAATTGTTTTCTTGGCTTACTGGGTATTTCCTAAGAAATGAGTCAGGTACCTATCCTTAATTTACGCGCGTCCAGTGAGGTGATATCCTGTTGTAATGATATGGCTGTGAATATCATCACCTAATGACTAGGGAACCAGTGATCTTTCCAAACGCTGTACCGGGAAAATTAAATTCCCCACAATAAGTCTGTTGAAGAGACTCAAGGGAACGATTAGGAGTGAGCCCTATTGTCTTTCTCCTTCCCTGCCTATACGACTCTTTATCTCTCCTCTATACTGATAGTTAAATTTATGGCCAACAGTTCATAGAACTGTAAGGTGACTTGGAAAATAAAACTGGAAAGATGAATGTTTATAGCAAGAAGCACTACGTTTGAAGACTGCTCAGTGTACAAGAAGCTTCATGTCAAATTATATTACTTAGATGCCTTTTACGCAGCAAAGGAAAGGAAACTAAGTATCTACTGAGATGGATATTTCATTGAGAAATATATATATATATATATATATATATATATATATATATATATATATATATATATATATATATATATATATATATATATATATATATATATACTAATAATATATATATACCAGTAACAAAAATATACATAATAATACAATAAAATTAATTAGGATAATCTGGAAAACTTAAATTTTGTGATATAGCTTAAATCACGCGTTTTGTATAGAATGGAATTATAACGAATAAATTAAGGAAAACAAAATCAAAAGAGACCTTAAATTCAAGGACAATATTAGTCCTCAGGGACATTTTCATCTAAGAAACCTAGTCTGTGCGTTCAATATCACCAAAGAATGCGCGTTCATTATGCATTTTAATTAGTGGGCCTTCACATCCTTCCAACAAAACTAGTTTTCGTTCTTACAAAAATAATAAAAATCGAACCAATAGTCATCATCATTCAAACGAGAAGATAAATAAATAAATAAACTCACTCGTTCCACTTTTGTCCTTCTCTCCCCAAACACCTGAATGTTGCCACCTCTAGATCTGCTCCGCGGAACTGGTTAAACAGAGGTTCATTTACGTTGATTAATTGGCCTCGCAGTTTTGGGCAGGACCCATTGGAAGGATATCCATCTCTGTCGCCCACTGATTGGCCGGGGCACGGAGGAGGCCGATCAGTATAGGGGTTGGGAAACGGGCCCGGGGGAGCAACGTAGAGATAGAGTGACAACCCAGTGGCGTGATGGAAATGTTAAGCTGAAGGTAAATAGGAGGGTGAATGTGGCTGCCTCTACGGCCTTTGAGATTCTGGGGCGAGGAGGAGAAAATCTTACTTCAAGTAACTCGTAAACTATTAAGAAATGTTCAATACTCGTAGGCTGGTTATGGTAAGATATGACAAGTTCGAACTTGTCATATCTTTGTTTTGTTTCTTTAGCCTCTCTCTCTCTCTCTCTCTCTTTCTCTCTCTCTCTCTTTCCTTTACTGTATTAATCCACAGTTCGAATTTGTAATATCTTTGTTTTCTTTCTTTAACCTCTCTCTCTCTCTCTCTCTCTCTCTCTCTCTCTCTCTCTCTCTCTCTCTCTCTCCTTTAATCTATTAATCACAGTTCGAATTTGTAATATCTTTGTTTTGTTTCTCTGTCTGTCTCTCTCTCTCTCTCTCTCTCTCTCTCTCTCTCTCTCTCCTTTAATCTATTAATCCACAGTTCGAATTTGTAATAGTTTTTTTTCTCTCTCTCTCTCTCCTTTAATCTATTAATGAACAGTTCGAATTTGAAATATCTTTCTTTTGTTGCTTTAGCCTCTCTCTCTCTCTCTCTCTCTCTCTCTCTCTCTCTCTCTCTCTCTCTCTCCTCACATCTACTAATTTTATAATTTTATAACCCTTATACTCGAGTTAAACCATCCCTAAAAACGCAATTATATAAACTCGTCTATTACTATAAAGATAAAAATGAGCCTAACTCTGGAGCCACATTTGCATTCTTCTTGTGTGCAATGACTCACTTCAAACAGGCTTTAGCTAAATTAAAAGGGTAAAGAGAATGGCAAATTGTATTAGACGAAAGTATAGCCTAATTATCATGTCAATCAGCCAATTCAGTAAAGCCAATTTAACGAACACCTGCCTCCGTTACTGCGAATATTTGTTTGATGGTTCTGTTACCGAATATCGCAATCACTCAACAATTTTTTCCCCCATCTACAGAGAGAGACAATTTACGGTTGTTTATAGTTCCGTTATCATTCCCTTTCAGCTGAAACATAGAATGCAAGCAGTCGGGTTGTCTTTTACTCGAGTTGACCTCTGCCCATGTAAAATGCAATACGTCATTTACATTTCATAAATATCTAAGTTGTACCCAACCTGCGTTTAATTTTCTTTATGCTTCAAGTTTGAACTTTTTGGATCATAATAGCTGCATAATGTTCTAAGATTTACTTTCTTTGTATTGCAAGTTTAATTATCATGTTTTCTCTATGGCCATGACTTTAGGAAGATAGGAACACAGATTAATTTGGAAAAAAGATATGCATCACCGAGAAAAGTACGTGTTTGAAGCTGTGGTATTCACAAAATTCTTTTATAAAAAGAAGAATTTCAGTAGCGATATCCACCTGAGGTTGTACTTTTTAGGATAAGTTACAAGAGTCTGTCACCTTAACGATTGATGGTCGACAGAACTATTTGTATTTTCCGGTTAATTTCAGTTCGATATAGTGTTACAAATTTGAATTAAAACCTTTATTTAGTTATACATTATGCATAGGAACCTACAGAAATAATTTTGTAAATATATCGTATATCCCCTTAATATTTATCCTATGGACAACATCAACCATTCATTTGCATATTAGCCAAAGTATCCGATATTTTTTTAAATTATATATTATACTACCCACGATTATTTTTCTTTATAAACTTTGTCATAGTAATTTTGATAATATTAAAATCCATAATATGTGTCATCATTAGTAGTACCCTTACCATTTCCTGTTGTAATAATAATAATGATGATGATGATGATCATCATCATCATCATCAGTGGAAGAAGGAAGAATAGGTTATGTAATTTAAGTCATAAACAGATGCTATTTATCTTGTCAAATGATAGCGAGAACTGCAAATCTCAATAAATAGACGGACGCAAAAAGAAAACACGAATACCCGATGCATAACTTGGGGCAGATATTCTAGCAACACACACACACAAATATATATATATATATATTTATAATATTTACGATAACGACACTGATGTTCACGTTGTTGTAGAAATGTTGTTTGTTTGACTTTATCTTTTAAAATCATCTAAAGACTTACTCAAACGTTTATATATATATATATATATATATATATATATATATATATATATATATATATATATGTATATATATATATATATATATATATATATATATATATATATATATATATATATATATATATATATATATATAGTATATATATATATATATATATATACAATATATATATATATATATATATATACAATACATATATATATATATATATATATATATATATATATATATATTATATAAATGTGTGCTTGTGCTTCTGAAAAATAAAATAGAGGAGCTAAATCTAACACTCATTATCCCCTTCCTACAGCGAAGCTTGCTTAGCTCAGCCATTGCAAGTAGGGTAATTTTATCCAGGTTAAAAATAGGAGACCTCTCCTCTTTCCTCTGACAGTACAGGCTCGGCTGCACAAGCTACATGTTCAAGCTGATTTAAAGGGAAGCTCTTGCATGTAGGCTTCATAGCTATGCATGAGTGCAATAACAATCCTCATACGTGGTGTTCAAGAGGTACATCTTATTGTAGCACTGAGCTTTAACAAAGTAATTCTAAATGTTATTTGATAATGAAGCCTCAATTAAATCTTCTTGACATTCTCTGATGAATAGCTAACATTTTAGTTATTTGTGATAAATTATGAGACCAAACATTAAAGTTAGATCAAAACCTGCTAATGAAAGTTTTTAAAAACACTCGCTGAGTTCATTCATTTACACAGATTTTTTTCCGATATTGTTAGCATTAGAATTGTCATTTAGAATAAAATTATATGACAACTCTTCTGTGGGGCAAATGAAGATGGTAGTTCGCTGGCAAGCCTAAGGAATTTCATTATATTCTCACCCGCGAGTAAGAATATAATTGTGGTCATTTCGAAGAAACATCATACACTGAAACTAATCTACTTGGGCTTTCTTAGTTAGCCTTGAATCTCTCATCTGCAGAGCATCAGTAACTAAAGCTAATAGAATATAGTTTTCCTCTTTTATAACCTCAAGACTTAACCTTAAGCTTTTATTCTAAATGAATTAATCATTTGTTTTATGTACAAAAATATTCTCTAAATCCAGGTTTTATTCTTATTTTTTTAAAGAATCGTTGTGTGTTCTTTTGGGCAAAAGATAATAACACTGGTGTTGAATGAATTTTTCCTTCGTTTTATTTCCAAAGAAATATGTTTGTTTTATTGTAATCAAGGGGGACTGTTGTAAATCTGTGACATCGGAAAAGTTTTATGAAATACTATAATAAAAATATCGCCTGTTGTTTCAGTTCACGGGGTTTCAGATTTCCTACTCCAAAAAATTACGATACCTATCTTTATCTTAGTTTTAGATATTTCAATTGGCTAATGTAGGAAATTTACGACATCATCAGTTTTTTTCTCCTTTCCTGTACCTGCTACACCGACCGTTATTTTTATCATTACATATCCTCTTTTTCATATTTCGTCAAGGAAACTAATAAATATTTTGCTTAAGAGACATGTTTAGTGACAGTGTATATCTTCGAAGGTCTGTTATAAATCTGATAATGAGCTCATATCTACATACCAAATTAACCGTTATTATTATTATTATTATTATTATTATTATTATTATTATTATTATTATTATTATTATTATTTCAGTACATGAAATCTATTCACTTGGAACAAGCACACAGGGACCATTGACTTAAAATTCAAGCTTCCAAAACATGTTGATTTCAACCTCCCACCGCAGACCCCACACTGCAGCAGTAACTGATCATGATACAGAGCCAGTGATTTTTCATCGCCCTGGGTGAGTCGCGAACCCGCGGCATCTGAGTGACATGTCACGATACTAACCACTATACCAGCCGACCAGTATAATAAAGAGTATGTGGAAATTTTACGTTGTTGGATTTAAATGTGTGCATCTTTTAGTAAGGATATTCATTGCAACAGTAAATGTCTGTGATTATCATAAAAGAAAGATCTGTACCATTATCAACATTATCTTAAAAGCAAGATCTGTACTATTATCAACATTATCTTAAAAACAAGATCTGTACCGTTATCAACATTATCTTTAAAGCAAGATCTGTATCGTTATCAACATTATCTTAAAAGCAAGATCTGTACCATTATCAACATTATCTTAAAAGCAAGATCTGTACCATTATCAACATTATCTTAGAAGCAAGATCTGTACCACTATCAACATTATCTTAAAAGCAAGATCTGTACCGTTATCAACATTATCTTAAAAGCAAGATCTGTACCGTTATCAACATTATCTTAAAAGCAAGATCTGTACCATTATCAACATTATCTTAAAAGCAAGATCTGTACCGTTATCAGATTATCTTAAAAGCAAGATCTGTACCGTTATCAACATATCTTAGAAGCAAGCTCTGTACCACTATCAACATCATCTTAAAAGCAAGATCTGTACCGTTATCAATATTACCTTAAAAGCAAGATCTGTACCGCTATCAGCATAATTTTAAAAGCAAGATCTGTACTGTTAACGGTATAGATCTTGCTTTTAAGATAAAAGCAAGATCTATACCGTTATCAACATTATCTTAAAAGCAAGATCTGTACCGTTATCAATATTATCTTAAAAGCAAGATTTGTACCGTTATTAACATTACCTTAAAAGCAAGGTCTGTACCGTTATCAGCATAATCTTAAAAGCAAGATCTGTACCGTTATCAGCATAATCTTAAAAGCAAGATCTGTACCGTTATCAACATTACCTTAAAAGCAAGATCTGTACCGTTATCAGCATAATCTTAAAAGCAAGATCTGTACCGTTATCAACATTACCTTAAAAGCAAGATCTGTACCGTTATCAACATTATCTTAAAAGTAAGATCTGTGCCATTATCAACAAAGACCAAAAAGAATAAAGCACATATACTGCTGAATATAGAGAAGAACAATGAGATAACTAATAAGATATTAACGTAAACTTTGTTTTGCGGGATCAGGGTGGCCTTATGCCAGCACGGGCATTGCTTTGAGGCAATTAATAAATCAACTTAAATTATTTGCAGATAAAACTGGATAAAAATGGTTGAACTGATAAAGCAGATTATAATTATCTCTTGACCTGCCGTTTAATGCAATCACATTAACATACTATATTCAGGTGCTAGCTATTGATATAATATACAAAAATTTATTTGATAATATATAATTTACTTAACATATGACGATTTTTCAGAGTCTTCTTCCGGTACCCTTTAACTTTTCCCTTTTGAAAATAATAAACCTCATCATGTTAAAGGAACATTAATGCCGTGGTGCAAGAAAAACGATTTACGGGAGATTATGAAGTGTAATTAGTGTTAATTACTTAAACCCGGCCCTTAGGGTGGACTGTTAAAATACTTATTCATGAGATTATTTGCTCTTTGTTTCGCTTATGATTCAGAAAACCTTCCAAGGAAGTATTTCTTTATATACACAGTTTCAGTTGTGTTATTTCCTTAATATCTTTTGATTTAATATGACAACCAATCCACGTTTTGCTAGGGACATGATAAATTATTATAATTGTTTATGTGACATGAAAGCAAACATGTTATATCTTTTAGATTAATTTCAGATATTTAGTTAAGACTTTGATGAATATTGAAAATTGGTTCATGTATAAATAGTTGATAATCCTGTGCCGTTTTGCCAGGGACATGATAATTTGGTATTGATGTTTATGTGAAATGAAAACCAAAGTGTTATTTCTTTTAGATCAATTGCTAATATTTATTTCAGAGTTTGATCATGAATACTGTAAAATGGCCCATGTACAAACAGTTGTTAATCCTGTACCGTCATGAATCACAGATGCGCTAAAAAAGAACTGTGGTCAGACATTGGGATTTGATTGCAAATAAAAGACCTTACTTGATTCAGTAAAACACAGAAACACTTATTCACTTGAAACTCCTACACCCCGCTTCACTCTGTACTTGAAAACACAATGTGTAACTTCTCATATATGTATAAAAATCAGACATGCAGATACGATCTTAAGTCTCTCTCTCTCTCTCTCTCTCTCTCTCTCTCTCTCTCTCTCTCTCTCTCTCTCTTCTTCTCTCTCTCTCTCTCTCTCCAATAATGCAACAAATGTAAATGAATCTGACTATTTTGTGAAACATTCATTGTTAGCAAACTATATAAAAATTAGGGAACGGATTTCGAAAAAATGGTATTACATATTTTTTTTTATTACATTTTCTTTAAGGCTCTATATCCAATGTGAGTTATATATTGAAAGTGAGGAAAAAAATAGGAGATAGTGAAATTTATGATTTAAAGTGGTCTTAAACGTATTTGCCCTTAAAAAGTCAGGAGGAACCTTTGCCCTGAAGGTGAAAGAACAGAACATGAGTGATGATGTTTATATATATATATATATATATATATATATATATATATATATATATATATATATATATATATATATATATATATATATATATATGTATGTATATATATATGTGTGTGTATGTGTATGTGTGTATGTATGTATGTATGTATATATATATATATATATATATATATATATATATATATATATATATATATATATATATATATATATATATTATATATATATATATAATACATACTGTATATAATGATGTATATAATATATGTATATATATATATATATATATATATATATATATATATATATATATATATATATATATATATACATAAACTTACACTGCATCATCACTCATGTTCTACCCTTCCACCTTCAGGAGGCAGAAGTTCCTCTTGACGATTTATGGAGTAAATACATTTTAAGCCACTTTAAACTTCATAAATTTCAATATCTCTTGTTTTTTCTAATTTTTTATAATAAATATGCATATATATGTGTATATATATACATATTTATATATATATGTATGTTGTATAGATATGTGTGTGTACGGTAAGCGCTGTATGTTTCATATCCCGCAATACCGCCATTCTTCATTATTATCACGTTTTTTTGCACTTGGAAACGTCGGCAACTCACATTTTTGTAAAGAGAAAATAATTAGGATCCTTAAAATGTGTCAGTTCAACGACAACTATTTGTGTATTTCAGATATATATATATATATATATATATATATATATATATATATATATATATATATATATATATATATATATATATATACTTTAAGATTTCCCCACACATATAGATAGTAGCTTTTTCTAGTAGATCTATTCTTTCTTTTTGTATTTGATTCTCAAGGTTTTTTTATGTGCAGTTCTGTGTATATTCAAGTATCATGATATTTTAAATCATATTTGTGAATTTATTCTGAATAAAATCAAGAGTATCGCTTTTTCGAATAGAGTGCAGATTCGGGATAGAGTATCACCGGCTTTGATATTCCTATGGCATAGTGCTGTCTGGCTACTGCATAATTTAACAAACATGTTCTCCTTTGATTTTTCTTTATAATTCTTTTAAGTTAGTTGGGTACCTTTGCCATTTTTCTTCTCAATACCTCCACCTT
>NC_089752.1:20130500-20135500 GCF_040412425.1 Macrobrachium rosenbergii | reverse complement strand
CTCTCTTCCCAATTCTGTAAGTTATCAAGCAAACACACTCACTTATATATATATATATATATATATATATATATATATATATATATATATATATATATATATATATATATATATATATATATATACAGTATATATATATATATATATACAGTATGTATATATATATATATATATATATATATATATATATATATATATATATATATATATATATATATATATATATATATATGTCACTGCCATGGCTATATAAAACTCAAGATGCCATTACGCTCGACTCTTAGCTAAAGCATTTATTCGTAAGGTAAAGCAATTTGATGTTAAGGTGTGTTACTAGGTTATAACTTTAGGCAGAGAAAATGATACTCCTGAACTCATCTTAGAGAAAAAATATATAAACTTGTGTGTGTGTGCGTGTGTGTATGCGTTTAAGCGTATGCGTTTTTGTGTGTAAGTTTGCCATTCACGTTGGTAAATGATGCTGTAAAAATGCTATTCGTCGTCTCCGTATAACATTTCTTTTTGAATGTAATCTTTTTGAATATGTTCCACGTGGATATATAACAAATGTTTTCCAGAATTCGCCCTTGACGCCATCACACCGGAAATTGTATCAGTAAACTTGCTTTTGTGCATCTGAAGTATATGCAGCATCTATTGTGCGAGATTAATCTGTTATATTGAAACTATTTGCATCAAATCTTCCAAATGATGAAATCTGATTCATGTATTGATACTGATAAACAGAAATTCGCCTACGTCCTAAACTACGTGAAAATATATAGTCCATTTCCAAATAAATGAAGTTTATTCTAGTTCGGTATCCGTATTTTTTTTAATAGATGCTGGAAATCAGAGGTAAAAACAGTGTGCTCTTAGCCTCGTTCATTTTTTGTGAATCAAGGATACTGTTCTTTTTTTAAATATGGACTCTTTTACTGTAAAAGTTTCTGTTGAGATATTTTGTGATGACGACGAACCAATGACACTGGAGTAGAAAGATTAACTGATAGGTGGCTCTGTGAAAACTGTCAAGTTGAAAGAGGAAAAAAATTTAAGTATACCTTAGTTTTACCAGACCACTGAGCTGATTAACAGCTCTCCTAGGGCTGGCCCGAAGGATTACTTATTTTACGCGGCTAAGAACCAAGTGGTTACTTAGCAACGGGACCTGCAGCTTATTGTGGAATCCGAACCACATTATAGCGAGAAATGAATTTCTATCACCAGAAATAAATTCCTTTAATTCTTCATTAGCCGGCCGGAGACTCGAACTCGGGCCTTGCGAGTGCTAGCCCACAACTCTACCGACTCTCCCAACGAGGAACTAGTTGAAAGAGGAACCAGTAACTGTACTGGTGGTAAGAGCCTAAAAGAGATTTGATTCTCCCTTGAAATTTTGCTTCTTCAGAAAACTATGAATCTGGATACGGAGAGCTGGATGAAACAACCAAAAGGGAGTGGAGGGAAAAGAAAATGAAGAAAACCACTCAGATGGCGGGAACGCAGTGAAACCCTCCAGAGTGCTCTGATAGGGTGCTGTGGGCTTGCCAAGGAACCATTAACCCTACGTAAGTGCGCTTGTAACTTTAGTATATTAGTTGAGCTATTATGTTCTTGGTTGTAAGTACGTAGTACGCATGGTGCAACAGAAGCAACACATTGATGGCTGTCTTGTATCTGTTCTAGTTCATGTATTTTCAATCACTTGCTTTCTCGCTGTCTTAGATTTTTTTTCTGCTAGGAGGTCCCCGTTGGTTTAGACTGATGTGTCTGCTCGAACCGTAAGTTAAATTATTTGGAAAGCGTCGTTTGCGTTAAACCAAAGGCATTTTTCTGCCTGAAACGTATAAATGAAAAAAAAAAACTATGCCCGAAACCAACCCATAATTTTTTAAACTGACTGTAATAACAAAGTCTGAAGACTGTCAGTTCTTATAAGAGAATTTGATATGGAATCTTAAGTGAGAATCATTTGTCTGATGTTTTATTTCCGCAGTTTGTAGTTTGTTTTAAGGCTGAACCCCGCTAAAATTTTAATGTGATCTATCTTTACAAATCAAATAGCTACTGTACGAGTGAATCTAATGAAACACTATTTCTGTTTCAACTTTCTTGTAAGGAATAACGCTGATAACAGCAGCAGAAGTCTGCTATTTCAGAGCTCTGTCTTCATTAAACTGACAAAGCCTTCTTGTCGTTATAAATATATCAAAATTCATCCTGACAACGCTACTGATGAGGAAGCAAACGAAAAGGTATACCAGTCTGTGATAATCAGATTTCCTGTCGCATAGTTCTGATCATAATATCCATAAAAAAGAAAGAAATTCACCTATTAGATCTTCACAAAAATCATACAAGAAATATTAAAGTTTTATTAAAAAGTGTAAACCGTAAAAAAATCTCTCTCTCTCTCTCTCTCTCTCTCTCTCTCTCTCTCTCTCTCTCCCATTCCTCGGATGATTATCCCGGGCTGAAGTGAAGAGGAAAAATTTATTAATCCAAGTTGTGAGCTGTCTTCAGCCAGCTCTGTCTTCTTAATGGGGTGTGAAATTGGTCTGTTTCCATCCTCTCACTCCCCAGCGTTGTTTAAGGGTTGATCTTCAGCGGTGTTATTTCTTTCCGCCCTCACGCTCTTTCTACTCTGAGGGATTGGCTGGATGGGAATTTTTCTTTTATTTATTTTTCTTAATTTTCCCACAACTCTCCCTCACCCTCGTATCAAGCATTTCTCTATGTAATTAGTTTTATTGTTTTTTTATCTTTTTCTTTGCACCGTGTTCACACTAAAAAAATAAAGAAAAACTAAGAAAACAACAAGGCATTGAAGCACAAGTAAAAGCAAAATCTACATTTGCTTTCATAGTCTGAATAAGAGCCATAAAAGAAATACACGATTATTTGTTCTTCCTTTCATTCTATATTTCTTTTGAAAGCAAATTAATTCACAACGTCATGAGGCGTCTATAAACAAAATAACTATATTTATTTTAAAAGAATGGTTGATTACATCTTCAGTAATAGCTGAACATATTAAGGTTTAATCATATTTTTATTAAATTTGTTCAGTAATATCTAGAGTGTGAAAAAATACATTAGGTAAGGTAGAACTGAAACCATCCCTGTTTGAAATGCCACAGAATTTACATGAATATTTTGACTTTTTATTAGACATTTTCATACTCATCATCTGTTCCTCAGTTGATTCTCTTTTGTTTTCTCGTCAGTATTTTATTCTCGCTGACTTTAAAATCTGTATATTATCACTGTATGATGAGAAAAAACAAAGTGTATTGAGAGAAGGGAAAACTGAAATTAGTATGAGGGTGAGGTTTTGGTTGAAAAAGACAATGGCGATAGCCCTCTGGGCTTATATGATACGGCCTTTTTAGACCAGGATCTTCAATCTTAGTAGCCTTATCTAACAAATGCATCTATCTCGTGGCCATGAAGTGCGGAAATAGGAAAAACATAATAGCTTAGGCTTTATGGAGGAGAGCGGCCATCTATAACAAAGCCAATATAGCGAAGTAAGTTTGTTAATGACTTACAACTTCTCGTTTTACTTAACTTGTTTTAGAAGTCCTCTTCCCTTCCCTCTTGTAGCCATTGAATATAAAAAAAGACGGTTATGAACCTACTCCATTCTCTCACTACACCTACCAGTATTCATAATCTGATTTTCCTGGTTCCATTTGCCACCATAATAAGTTCACTCATGCTAACATTCACTCTCTGCTCTCCCTCTTTCACTAGCTTCTACATTTTATTTTCACTATCACCAGTTAACACAATACAATTTGCTCCATTTGTTATCCTATTCATGTCCTGCAAGCTGCTACTTTTATCCGTTGCCCTTCTGTTGACTTTCTCATCACTCTTCATAAAAAGATTGAGCCCAAGAAACATAAAACTCCCTTATTTTAGATCTTATTTTGCATTAGATCAATCTACTCCACGGGTAAAACATTTACAAACCTCGACAAAATAAATTTAGAATTGCTATATTCAATATGACCTAGAAGAAAGAAAATTACTTAAACAGCATAATCACCTTTCGTAAAATGAAAATAAGATGGCTGTTGAATTAAATATTCCTCCAAAAAAAAATATCGATGAAAGTGAACATTTTCTAATTCATAAAAGATAAGTTCATATCTCAGTTAAGACAATCCCTTGCAATTACAGTCATACATAATTTGGGAAAATACGTCAGCTGTAATACAGTTTACATTATTATCGTCAAGTGAATGTCTCTCCAGGTACAATGCCTTTGTGAATAATTTGGTAGCTGCAGGAAGACTGAATTACTTGCAAGAGGCATGCAAATGCGCCAATTCATCATCTTGTTTGTCTCAGTCCTTTGTTATATTTCCCTGAGAAACTCTCCATATGGAGAAATGGTTTGCCTTAGTATAATGGTTCTGCAATTCAGTGGAGTCACAGGAATGCTCTCGTAGTCTTTATATATATCTTGGTCATTTAGGCTACTGGGAACTCGTCTGTCTATTTCCAGTCTCCAGTCAGATATAAGTGAAGCTTCCTCCATATAAGATATTCTCTGGGATTCATAAAACGACTGTGCATTTTCCAGGATCAGGCGACACATTAAATATAATAGAAAAAGTGCCTGCATACACTTATGCATATGCACTTGTATGTATCGGATACATTCTGTCCGTTCACGTGTTATAATAAAAAAATATACAAAAGTCGATGCAAACATTCATTGATGAGACCAGGCAATAATGGTTAAATAGCCCTGTTAGTGAATTTAACTGAGGTGTAAAATACAGAAACGACTAATCACAAAATAAGAATGGGGAGAGAGATTTAGTTTTATCACTAGATCATGGAAAAATGAGGGTTATGTAGAAGATTTATGTATATATATATATGATTTTTTTGCCACAGACAAAATGCATGCAGTAAACAGATAGAGTGAAAGTTGAGTTTTATATATATATATATATATATATATATATATATATATATAT
>NC_089752.1:20073000-20128000 GCF_040412425.1 Macrobrachium rosenbergii | reverse complement strand
ACCAACATAGGTGATGTTATGAAATTTATTATAACTGCACATATAAGTTTATTTACTTTGTTGGTTATCGGTTCCTTTTCCTCAGAAGCGTTGTTGTTCCTCTCAATGTCAAGGAGGCACGAGGTCAGTGAGGCTGAAATTTCTGTTTCATAATTCCCTAGGAGTAACAAGATATGATCTCCTCTGGAATGAAATGGAATATAAAGTTTAGGCCAGAGGCCAAGCGCTGGGACCTATGAGGTCATTCGGTGCTAAGATGGAAATTGATAATAAAAGGTTTTAAAGGTGTAGTAGGAGGAAAACCTCGCAGCTGTGCAATGAAACAATTTTTAGGACTGGGTGGGAAGTAAGAGGGAAGAAAAAGAATATGAATGGAGGTAGAGTAAGAGGAATGAAAGGTGTCGCAGCTAGGAGCCGAAGGGGCGCTAAAAATACCCTGAAGTAAAGCCTACAGGTGCTCCTCTGGATATTTTCTCTTTAATGTCTTTGTTCTTGATCTGGCGGCCGATTTGCCGATGGCTTATATAGAAAAACTGTAGTGGTTTCTTAGGGATTCTATCGCATCACAAGAAAATAACGAAAAGTTTACAACCCGTGCTCACAACGGAATACAAAAGAAACACTTGCACGCACACCCACACACGTACACACACACAAATATATATATGTGTGTGTGTGTTTGTGTGTGTGTCTGTCTGTCTGTGTACGCGTGTGTGTGTAAAAGTGACATAACAAATTGTCACTCGGCTTTAATTAAAAAATTAGCTAAGAGAAGTAACTCTATGGAATTAATTTCCTTTACTTTTATAGAAGTAACAAAACTAATCTACATTTAGACTTGCTGTCTACTATCCCGGGGTCAGCCACTAGCACTGCTGACCCCTACTTCCCAACACGTGACCTTCTAAGTTCTAATATTACCGTAATTTTTGACGGTATGAATACACTAATTCCTATATGGAAAATTCAGCCACTTATAACAAATTTTACTATTTCCTATTATCTACGCCTCCGAGGCACTAAATGTTTCTTCTCAAACATTATTAATGCTACTTTTTCTATTTAATAATTTACTCATTCAAGATGGATTTTAGCATAATAATTCATTAACCCAACCTAGCAACAGCATGGACGTAAAACTGATGACAAGTTGGAAGAAATTACAGAAATTGCTGTCCTGAAAAGACTTCTTACGAAATTGCTCTCATTTGTGTTTTTAGGCAACAACAGACAGCTCATTGCCAGAGCCTCTGTTGCTACGGGAAATTTCTTCGCCTGTGTTGCCACCTAGAAATTGCAACTCGAGCTTCGATTTAAATGAGTTTATTCTTTTTAAGGCTTAATTTTAAACTCCACAAGGTTATGATTTGCTATCTTACTCCTGTCTCTCTCTCTCTCTCTCTCTCTCTCTCTCTCTCGCTTTGTGATGAGACATGTCAACCTTAGCTTCTCTTACATTTAACTTTCTGCAAATTTGTGCTATGATGCCTTATAGAAAGAGAGAGAAATAGACAGATTGACAGACAGATAGACAGATAGACAAACAGACAGCCACACAAAGACAGACAGACAGACAGACAGAGACAACGATTATAGAGAGAGAGAGAAGCAGACAGACAGACAGAAAGACAAACAGACACCCAGAAGAGAGAGAGAGAGAGAGAGAGAGAGAACGATTATAGAAAGAAAGAGAAACAGAGAGCCAGATACACAGACAGACAAACAGACAGCCAGACAGAGAGAGAGAGAGAGAGAGAGAGAGAGAGAGAGAGAGAGAGAGAGAGAGAGAGAGAGAGACTTGACGATTTCATAAACCTTGGTAATCTTTCTTTTCATTAACAAGAAAAAAATATGATCCAATCCCAGATTTAAGCTGCTCTTTGCAGTGACAAATAGAGCCAGCCTAAACGGCCATCGACACCAGATATGCCAGCAATTTCGGTAATGACAGTTTTATTTACCTACTGCTGTAGAGGGAATGGAAAAAGCGATCACCGTTTTAAAGCCGGAATCGGCATATATGCGATTGTCAATTGTTTACAAACAGCGACACCAAAGTGGTTGATTAGTTGTATGTCAGAGCGTTTTGTTCCGTTTGGTAATGGCGTGTCAGTGTTTTCCTATCGGCTGATATGTCTGGCAGAATATCTATTCGTTATCTGTTTACAGTTTGGCGCTTCTGTTGTTTTACGTGATGTGGGTGTTTAGCGTGACAAAAAAAAAAAACAACAGAAGCTCCGGTTTAAATGAATTGGATTTTTCAGCGACCTTTCTGTTATGTCTGCTTAGCTGAGTTTTCAATTATGATGGCCCGACACACCTGTAGCCAATTTATTGCACATTGTTAAAACATACATGTGTATCAGGGTTGTTAGTGGCATCAGGTGCATTATATATTTCTGTATTTCCCTGTGATTTCGTACGGTAATTTTTGTAAATATGATTAAGAAATAGTTATGTATACCTTAGTTTAACCAGACGCTAAGCTGATTAACAGCTCTCCTAGGGCTGGCCCGAAGGATTAGACTTATTTTACGTGGCTAAGAACCAGTTGGTTACCTAGCAACGGGACCTACAGCTAATTGTGGAATCCAAACCACATTATACCGAGAAATGAATTTCTATCACCAGAGAAACAGTGATAAAATAATTAGCTATAGAGCTCAGATATCAGGAGCACGAAGTTACCATGTTGACAATTACAAAAGCTGGTATCTGTTATCTTTACCTTTGGTTTTATGAGGAATTCAAGAACGGAATACAAGTATCTGTTAAAAGACACCATAAATAGAAATGTACGAAAACATGCATGTGTGTGTGTGTGTGTGAGAGAGAGAGAGAGAGAGAGAGAGAGAGAGAGAGAGAGAGAGAGAGAGAGAGAGAGAGAGAGACTGTAACATCAACCAAGACCGATGCAAAACTGAACCTCGAGAAGCCAAGTGCATAAAAGAGAGAAGGTCTGAGAAAATGTGGAGCCTCATGAAATAAACGAGCCCGTCCCAATTCGTGTGCCGAGACCTATAATGGTACGGAACGCGGGGGGGAAAAAATTAAGTCATTCCCGATGGACGCAAATGAGGGACGAAAATAACTCCTTTGCGGAATGAGGGAGAACCGCAATAAAGAATTTTTCTTTCATTCGCCATCGCGTTCCCCTTGCCCCTTGCCTCCTTCTCCCAGTCCCTAATTTCCTAATTTCCCAAACTCCCAGACAACAGGGACTGGAATAAATAATGCTGTGGCAGGACCTTCCTTTTTCCTTATTGGTACCGTTGAATCTTTTATTATTATTATTATTATTATTATTATTATTATTATTATTATTATTATTATTATTATTATTATTATTATTATTCCTCTGTGTGTGAAAGTTACAATGACTGTAATTCATTAGTATTTATATCCTTTAAACGGAAATGTAAGCCGTCTTTTAGTTACCTACTTGACATACCATTAAAATAACAGAAAGCGTAATGAAACTCATAATAAACAAATAACGAAAAAGCCTCACAACTTACAGATCATAAGAACAAACAACACTGAGATTCCCAAACAAATAAAGCCTCAAAAATGGTAAATTTTATATGTAGCCATTTATATATATATATATATATATATATATATATATATATATATATATATATATATATATATATATATATATATATATATATATATATATATATATATATGAACCACAGAATACAATCAGCTTGGTGCAATTGGAGGAAAACATCAAGTGTGTTATGTGACAAAAGATTTAATGTAAAGATGAAGGGAAAAATGTACAAGGGCATTGTCAGACCTGCGTTGATGTATAGTTGTGAAACATGGCCCATGAAGAAAGCACAAGAGAGAAAGATGGAAGTGGCAGAAATGAGAATACTACGTTGGATGTGCGGAGTGACAAGAAGAGGCAGGATAAGGAATGACTTCATAAGAGGGACGGTGAAAGTTACAGAAATATCAAAGAAGCTGCAACAGAGACGATTACAATGGTTTGGACATGTTATGAGAAGAGGAGGATTCTATATGTAAAAGAAGAACCGTGAATATGGAAGTGCCTGGAACAAGGAGGAGAGGTAGACCAAGAATGAGATGGAGAGACAGTTAACAGGACATGCAGGAGAAGAACGTGAGTGAGGTAATGGTGCATGATCGTAGAAGATGGAGAAGACTAATAACAAACAGCGACCCCATATAAAGATGGGAAAAGCTGAAGATAAAAAGAAGAAATATATATATATATTATATATATATATATATATATATATATATATATATATATATATATATATTTTTATATATACCTATCATTATCAATGGAACTTGGGGGAAAGTAAGAAAAGGACACATAACAAAAATAATACCCAGCACACCGGGTGACATGCCCCAAAATACAAATGGATCTGAGGTGTTTGCTTCCCACATTTCCAAACGTTATTTCCATGGCATATGGAAGCCCTTATTCAATCTCCAACTAGCAACAGGGATGACAGGTGACTGATGGAATTCATAGATGGTTCATCCATTTTTCTTTCGACAGGTGTACCGTTCGAAACTGAAGCTTTTTCCAAAAGTTACCTACAGATAGCGACTTAAGAAATACCACTGTATGTGAACTGTATGTCTTATAAAAAAAAAGTCCTAGATATGTTGATATTTCCTGATACCTCACAAGAAGATTTTGGTCGCTGGAGGTGATTTTGTCACTTATAAAACGTCGTACAGTCCTAATAATTTTAACACCTAGGCAGGATGATTATCTCGCACTGACATTGTCGATTATAAGTTAATTACTAATCACTTTACATCAGTTTATGTGTGTTGTCTAGGTAAGGCTTCTTAATATGATTCAGAGTGGCTGGGATTCATTAGAAATTGGTCTTCCACCGTCATTACACACTTGCAAAGCCATTCAAAGTTCTTAACTATATCAGAATGGAAAGTCCTTCAGAAAATGTACATATGGAAAAACATTGATTTTTCGGGGGTTATTGTTTGAGTTTAGGAAAGTCGCAACTGGAGCAATCAAAGAAAAAATTCAAATGCGTAATTTTGCTATTTTGACAAGATAAAAACTACCAAATTTTGTGTCCAATATAATAAGTCTTCATGAAACCCTGAATACGATAGCCATTGGGTTAAATTGCTTTTAAGGTCATACTCTAGGAAAGGGCGAACCAATAAGACCCTCCCTCGGGATCGTAAGGCCTGCGATTATCCTTACGACATGCACAACCCTTCACTTAGTAAGATCATCAAACAAAGTAGGAGATCATCAAACAAGCCTTTCGATATCAAAAATACCATGATTCTCCAAGCGAAGGATGGAGCGATCAGCGTCGACTACTGCGCATCTCTGGTTATATGAGACTTGGCCTCAAAGATGAGCTTTTAAAGAGAATGGAAAATAGCGTCGTCCAAGCCCCAGACGCGCCTCTGCTCTCTCCCGCCAGTTTCCAGAAGACCCAACGGAGCCCCCAGGGCCTACCGCACTTCTTCCAGATGTTTGCTTTTGTGTTTAGCCGCAAGGGGGACCCCTCCACCCCCTCTCATGCTATCCCAGACACAAATGGTAATTTTCTTGAAGGGTCCTTTAGCCCCAACCTCGCCGAAAATCCACCTGATTGATTTGCCCAAAACCATCTCGGAGAGGGATGTAGGCTCGTCACTAGCCTTCGACATGAAAGAGCACATTTTCCTCATCTCTCGAGGGAAGAGAAACGCAAAGCTTTACATAATGGTAAAGTTGCCATATGCGCAACCATCATATAAAAACTTTCCAATACGTCAGTAAGGCATAGATAGAACGAGAGGTGCTTAGCTAAAGGGAATCGCAGTGTCAGGAAATGATGTGATAATAACCTAATCCTGTCATGTTTGGAGTTTCTCACTCCTGCCATGAATGGGGAACTTGATCTCAGAATCACTCAGATGCTCTTCAAGAAGCGATATAAATATATGTTCTCTAAACACACAACTATAATATCGGATGTAAAAGTACTGTATAATGATACCTTACTATGTTTTCAAAGACTGAATTATAAAGAGCAGAATGAAACAGACTGACAGGAGATACAGTTAAGTAAAACGCACGATATTACTTGTGAAAAATTCTGTACTTTTGTAACCCGTTTTCCGTACTTACATTGCAAGAGTTCGTCAACACTTATTCGAAACAACACTTATTCATTAACGATCATCTTCTTGTGATCATCAAATAGCTCTTTATTTCTAATTAAAAAAAGAAAGTAGTTCATTTACTTTCGTGCATGTGGGCACAATCTATATCCCTAGACTTCTAGCTGAATGTTAAGACTTTTCTTAACAACTTAGTTTATTTCCTATACCAGGTGGTATATGATCGATCTATGCTATCAATGAAATAAAAATGAAGCGAGTTTTATCAGAATACGCCAATAAAACATATTCGAGAAAAATCTGTTTATCAGTTCTAATGCTACCTACAATATTTAATATTTACACAGGGCAAAAATTTGAGCATCGGCTGCAAACTGCACAAGGGGGTCTATTAACGGAGACAATGTATATCTTTTATAAAATAAAAAAAAGGTAAAGTTCGTAGGACAGAACCTTGTGGCACTCCACTACGCAAGAGTCTGAAAGATCAAATATGAAAAAGAATTTCTAATATTTGTAGCTTTCATCTTCATTTATTAATGTAAAATGTGAACTCTTTCAGAAGTTTTACAGGGATCGCAAATGGAAAAGAGTAAGATTTCGCCTTTGCCAATATATTTTGGATAGTGATCCAGTTACTTGCATTGATTCCTCAAGTTCTTTATAATAATGTAACAGGTCGGTAGTTACGAGATTCTCCATTGTTATCTTGCTTAATAGGAGACAAAAAATCACGTTTCCAACTATCAGGAACAGCGCCTATGACCAAGGATGTATTTACTAAGAAAGTTAATGCTTATTTAGAATGAGTATCTTTAGGAGTTACGAACCAGCCAGAGTTACAAACTTACCAGTCAGCTATCGCGGTGGAGATGGGTTAATATCAATTCTAAGTAAAGAACGTGAATTCGAGATATCTCACTTGATATCTCACTTGATGGCTCAGTGGTCTAAGTCACTGTCGCGGACGAAACACTTATCACTATTCCCTTTGGGTGGAAGTTATTCCCAAGGTCTAGTGAATTGGACATGAATGAATTTGTGTCTTAACATTTGTGAATGTTTATATATATATATATATATATATATATATATATATATATATATATATATATATATATATATTGTATGTAATATATATATATATATATATATATATATATATATATATATATATATATATATATATATATATATATATATATACATACATATATATATAAGTAATCAACACACAATCACGCGTGGAACAGAAATAAATTACTTGTATGAATTAGTGGCAGCACCCTTGCCTTTCAGTTGAAAGACCCAGGTTTTGACCCTGATGTGAGTCAGAAATTTATATATATAGTGTGTGTGGGTGTATTTTAATGTATATTTATATATATATATATATATATATATATATATATATATATATATATATATATATATATATATATATATATATATATAGCCAGGTGTAAACAACTGAAAACACACCTAATATGGTACTACATATCGATCCAAGAGTAGAGATGAAAGTTGAGCAAACATACAAAAAACACACATTGAAAAAACATTCTGTTCTAAAATTCTAATACCTCTCTCTTCTGAGGTTTTCCCCTAAAAATCCTGAGGGCCATTTAGTAGGAGATATTGTTTGCTGACCTGACCGATCGCAGCTTTCGAAATAAAGAGAACATATCAAAACATTCTGGAACGAAAAACACTGACGTTTCTTTTTTTTTTTATGCAATTCTCTTTACTGTTTAGACTCGGTCGGAGGCAACATGATTTCCCATAGGCCTCTTTAGTTAAGCTATTTAGTTTTTATGGTCCTCTTAAACTACGAGAAAAGGGCCAATAATCCTTTTTATGGCGCTCATTTAACAGCGTTATCATCGGACATCTAAAGTCTCTTACAAATCTTGAGCCTCCACAAGAAATTCAAAGTCTATGTATAAATGTAAATGTATTCAGATGTGTATACGTATGTTTATACGCATCCATGCCTCCCCTCTCACTTCCTCTCTTTCTCTTCCTATATATATATATATATATATATATATATATATATATATATATATATATATATATATATACATATATATATATATATATATATATATATATATATATATATATATATACATATACATATACATACAAGTGTAATATATATATTATATATATGTATATGTATATATAATATATATATATATATATATATATATATACATATATATATATATATATATATATATATATATATATATATATATATATATATATATATATATATATATATATATAGAGGAGAGAGAGGAGAGAGAGAGAGAGAGAGAGTGGCATGGATGCGTGTACACATAGATACATATCTGAATACATTTAGGAAGGATCTAGATTAAAAGCAGGATGAAGTTCGCTGCCTCATCCGTACTCTGAGCACTTAGTCATAGTTAAAAACCCATTTCTGTAAACTTCCACAACATCAGGCCTTTCATATACCTGCACAGGCGGCTCATTAGCACTACATCGAACCCCTACATACAAAATGCACCAACCATCCCAAACCTGAACACACTTTGTGACTTCTGGATATGGGGGCCTTTTCTTTCCGGCTCCTCAGCCAGCTCATCCACCCAGCACTTTCGAAATCTTCACCTCCTCCTTCCTCATACCACTTCGGAATTTTACCAGCCGATCATCTTCCCTTCTTTCAACTTGACTAAACCATATATAAATACTCTGAGTCATCCTTTTACCTAGACTAACCGTTTTAACCCTCCTCCTTGAATACAGACGTACATCAATGGCTTCCGTTGTTCTATTATTCATATTAACGTTTATTACCCCAGATTCCACGTTTCGATTTACCCCTATTACCTCACTCCTGCTCACAGCTACTCTCAACTCTGTCCTCACCTGTTCTTTAGCTGTTCATCATTACGTCCACAAACTTCTGAAGTTTCATGTTATTTCCACATCCAAAAACTCATCTTTTATGCTGCACATCGCCGACACCTTATTCTCTGTTAATATCATCATAAGAATTTTTTCTTAGTCGGGGTTTGCAACGGATAACTTTCTCATTTTAGTTTTAAAATATTCTTACAAACACCCTTTTAAACAGACCCTCTCCTTTTCCTAAACCCTCACTGTTCTACCAGTATCACTCTCTACTACCTGTTCTTCCTCAGTGAATCCCACTATTATCTGTCTTTATTTCTCAATCAAAAGTAGATCATGAACATTTTAGGTATACTAAATACGGTTATGCTCTTAGACGCCTATGCCACCTCATCCTTCTACAAAGGGACAATTTTTCCTCTCAGTTATTCCTTAATGACCTTTCCTCCATCTAAACATACACATATACACGGACTGGTCAGACACTGAATCATTAAATTTCCATCTCATTAAATTTCCATCCCATCAACCCCTGGTGTCTTTTCTTTCTTCTGCCTGCTAAGTGCCCTCTTTATGTCTTCAGCAGTCACTTTTACAAGCGTTCTTAAACTTAAAGTTAACCCATCTACTCTTTAGTGATTTACTTTAGTCTCAGTTCTATCCCCCACATTCAACAAATCTCCAGATGCTCATTCCATGGACCTAGAACTGCATTCACTTTAGACTGCATATCTCTTTGTATTGTATGTTCAGGGATGAATTACCGATTATACATTGTCTCTGCACTTGCTCCTTAAAGTTCTTGCTTATATTCTTTTTTATTAGTCTACCCGCCATCCTGTACAACTGTTATCCCTCTGCATCTGTAATAATATATATTTTTCTTCACAAAACCGCCCTGTTCCTCATCCATCACTTGCTGTTTTATTTCCTCTTTTTTTGTTTATCCCGTATACACACAAACACTCCCTGCTAACTCTAAGACCTCAACTTACAATTTTATGTCTCTGCACTTCTGTGTCTTTCGTTACACCACCATTTTGCATTCACTTGCATTAATTACATTTGCAGCCATATTTCCTCCCTCTTCCTTTCCAAACTCATCTTTAATCTATCCTATATTTTGCTTTTAACCAGATAATGAACAGATATACCCACAACCAATTTATTCTTATTATTGTATCTATTTAACTGCTGTCTCTATATATGTATATATATATATATATATATATATATATATATATATATATATGTGTGTGTGTGTGTGTATGCATATATATATATATATATATATATATATATATATATATATATATATATATATATATATATATATATATATATATATATATATATATAATATATATATATATATATATATCTTCTTTCTATATATATATATATATGTGTGTGTGTGTGTGTGTGTGTGTGTATGCATATATATATATATATATATATATATATATATATATATATATATATATATATATATATATATATATATATATATATATATATATATATATATGTATATATATATATATATATATATATATACTAACTATATATATATTTATACATGTATATATATATAAATAAAATATATATATATATATATATATATATATATATATATATATATATATATACATTATATCATATATATATATATATATATATATATATATATATATATATATATATATATATATAATATTACATACTGTATGTGTTGAACACGCATATGTAAATATTTGGTAATTTTATTGCAGGCTACTAGGGCTATGATCATTCCCCAGAAAAAAAGACTGTTTTCAAATACATGTAGAAAACGGTGTTCGAGTTTTATAACTGTTTCGAATGCAAAGATTCTTAACATTCCATAAAAAACAGACGTAATAGTTTTCATTAAGACAACAAAGAAAAACAAAGGTATCACTACCCATGGTTGGTTTATTTCGCATTATCCATTGTTATTGTAGATATGTTTTTGTTCCATTAAAAAGCAAAGCAACAAAAAGTTCGCAGTCCCCCAAAACATGAATGAATTAATTTAGCCAGTAATTAGCTATATTTCAGGAAGGCCCCTCAAGTTATATTCATTATAAAAGATTTGGGTAAACTATGCTTTCTCTTAACACCCAAAAAATTTTAATGTTTTCATACAGTATAGCTTGCTACGTAGCGGTTCGTATATCAGTTATTTTTAAGTTTAAATTAAGTTTGCTAAACTAAAGCGCTCATATTAAATACCGTTTATATTTACGAATGTTAAGAGAAACCGAAACTGATCGCACGGGACATGAATTTCATTGACATTTTTTTCAATTAATTATGTGAGGACGTACAAAAGACTACAGAAAGTGTTCAACAAACGTCAAATAAGTTTTTTCAATAATCTTTTTTTTTTTTACAGATGATCAAGAACGTGCATGGGTTTCTATTAAAAGGCATTTTGCCAACATCCAAAACTTGCACTGATGATCTTTAACTCTGGATGTTATCCCACCTACAATATTTTAATAAAATGCATTGTGTTCGGTGTGCTTTTATTTTTACATTTCATTGCATTTCATCTTTATCTTACTTTATTTCAGTTAATCCTCTGCTTCAGTAATGGCAGACATGAAAAGCTATGGGAAATTATATTTTCACTTGCAATTCCCCCAAGTGACAAATATCTTTCCTGTAAAACTTTGAGAAGACGAGAAACGGAGAATAGCACTTTACATCCTACACATAATTCCGGAACATTGTCAGCACCTGTGAATGCCATTATAATAACTTTATTTTCAACACTGATATTTTGTGGGCGTTCCAGTTTCTTCAGTTTTATGTGTGTTTATTTGTATGTCACGATGATGAAGCAAAACGCCACTTACGGATCTTGATGACATTTGGTGGGAAGAAGCTGCGTATGAGCTGAAGGAAGAGTATATTCTACTGTATTGTGATGAAGACAAGTAAATTTTTGTTATCAAGGAATCAGATATAAGAGCACAAGTTTGGCTCCAACTGGCGTGAATATATGCTCGTATTTTCCCTGAATCATGACTGATGGAAAGTACATTAAATTATTGAAACTAAAGCTGGTTTTTACTGGTAACATAATGAGATCAAGAAAAAATAATCGGCGTCAGAGATACCAAATTCTAGGACTTAATCCAATTATTTCTTTTTGGGATGTGATTCCAGACTTTTTGCTACAGGATAATTCCATTCTCCTATTTCGCTGTACATTTCCAAGTTACGACTCATTGCTATTTAACGTTAAACTGAAGGCTGATCCAGCCATTTGCATAAATGAGCCGGAGAGCGTTTTGGCCATTTGTATGGAATCCGAATAACAATGAGACCACTGTCATTCACTTCCGGAAAAGCCATTCATCATCGGTATAACGATTTTTCCGTCCTTCGAGAATAATGATTTGTAAGTGTAATGATTTATAGACTTCGATGGAAGTACTGTTACCAAAAGCACTAGTAAGTGGTAAAGGACTTTTTTATTTTTGGTATTTTTCTTCATCTGGGCTCTGAGTCCGACCTTACCCCTGGGAGGAGGTTGGTCCTTCACCAAAATGCTACGAGCCTTCATCGTGTCCCTTTCTCGACAGCCACCCAAGGAGCAGCACCGCCCAGTAATCACATATATTCCTTCGGACGGAAATTTTGAGAGGCGGGACGAGTGGGTGGATTAATTAATGATGACGCTCGCGAGACGGGCCTCATTAAGGGGATCTGTTAATGGCTCTTAATTACTCCACCTGGGAATAAAGCAAACGAGGCAGCCTTCATCAGGTACCCCGCAAAGAAGATGAAGAAGAATGAGAGGGAACAAGAACAAGATACGAAGAACCAGAAAGAAGATAAAGGGGGAGAAATAGAAGAGTTTCGAGGGAGTAGGAGCAGGAGGAGGAGGAGGAGGAGGAGGAGATGGGGCTGGGGGGGAGGAGAGAGGGATGGAGAGAGGGCGAGGGAAAGGAGAAAGAAACAGAAAAGAGACGGTGAGTTGGGTTTCTCTTCCGCCAGATGTTGCTCTGTTGACCCACGATGATGTTCTACGGGATGGAAACGCCGATGTTCAGCAAGGAAAACGTTTCCGGATTTTTGTTACGTTTTCACAAAATGTTTTATTTTTGTTTGAGCACATCAGCTTTGTCTCGATAAAAAATATGTGTGTTATAACGCGTACCTAATTACTGTTGCCCTTGAATCACTTAGTAATTCAGACCAAAAGATTGAGAGAAACCCCCCATCTTGTCTTTCTGAATAACTATATCTCAGTGAAATGACACACGTATACGATTATACGTCACGATTATGGCTTATTTACCATAAAAAATTATTTGCCTTCAGGGAATAACTAATTCTTATTTTTCAACATGACTCCAAATAATATCAAAACACACAAATCAAAAAACAAAGGTAAAAAACAAAGGCAAGAACTCAAAGTATCTATTGTTACATCATGATATTAAAAGAACAAATGTTCTTCATAAAGCTATCTAACATGACTAAGATTTTTCCAGCATAATGTTTAATAATTTAATAATATGGTGGTCGTATTTTCCCTTATATCTACTGCTGTACAGGAAAAGTACTTATTATAACACTTAATCTGAGATAATCTTATAGGTCATAAAATCTTGGTAATGTCGTAGCCCTCTTCATTTGCTCCATTACTAAACATTTCATATGATTCTTATTCGGAAAATACAACAACCTTTATTAATATCTACTTGATATTCTTTTGGTTTATTTGGATTCAAATCCAAATGCTTCCCTTCATATATCGCATATATTCTTATTTTGACATGTAAAACATTTTCCTAAATACTATATTCATAGCAATGGATGTTTTTCATAAATCTATATATATATATATATTAAGATAGCATATATATATATATATATATATATATATATAGGTATTATATATGTATATATATATATATATATATATATATATTCGTATATATATATATATATATATATATATATATATATGAATATATATATATATATATATATATATAGTATATATATATAAGTATATATATATATATATATATATATATAAGTATATATATCTATATATATATATCTATATATATATATATATATGTATATATATATATATATATATATATATATATATATATCTATATCTATATATATATATATATATATACATATATATATATATACATATATATATATATATAGATGTGTGTGTCTACATATATATATATATATATATGTGTGTGTGTGTGTGTGTCTACATATATATATATATATATATATGTATATATGTATATATGTATATATATATATAAATATATATATATATATATATATATGTATATATATATATATATATAAATAAGAGAAAAAGAGACACCGCTGAGAGGTGTTTCCTGCATCTAAACAAAGTCAGAACCCTCGATAAAGCTTTCCTGACGTATAACTTTTGAGCGTTTATTACACAAAACTTTCAGTCGGCGGCTTATAATTAAACGCTGGAAATCCGGCAGAAAAGCCTATGTCTGGGAGATTTAAATTGTTTTCTCCTTGAACCCTCTGGGGAAGGAGAAAGCTTTATTTCATCAATCGCGGCTGAAAGAGGGAGGAGAATCGGATTCTCTTCTCCCTGGCATCAGAAATATCGGTTGTTTGAAGTTTTGGGCGAAAATGGGGAAAGTTAGAACGGCACTCGTCGTATCATTTGCATTCCAGATATTGTTTTTTTTTTTTTTTTTTTGAGATTGTTTCAGAAATGACCAAGATGGCTAAAACTCAAGTACAGGAAGCTTTCATTTAACAGAGTGTCAAGGTTATCTAGAAGTTAAATGTTCCTCAAACAAATTCCTTGATTATGCAAACAAGGGAAGTTTTCATATATGTTTACTTCTTAAAGTGCTTCAGAAAAAGAAGAAAAATAGAAGTACTTTGTTTCCTTTTATCATCCTTTTAGTGCAAAAAAATTTAAAGCTATAATTCTTTGTTTCATTTTTACACACGTTTGCCTTGGCAGTCGGATATTCCTATTTACTGAATAAAAGGCAACAAGGAATAGAACCATACCTTAGAAAGGATTTATCAAGTAAACGAGCGTCCATGGACCTTTATCGATCGAGCTATTGCTGTCAACTAACGATCTAAAATCATTATTCATTTGGAATTAAAGTCAGAGAGGATGAAAATGCTGCTAATACTAGTATGCTGCATTCCGTCGCAAGTACAAGTTTGCAAAATTATATTTTTATGTTTAACATTTTTGAGTAGTCCCTGCTCGCTCATAATGCCCCCAACCCCTCTCAACTCTCTCTCTCTCTCTCTCTGATACTATTTGATTTGCGTTGCTTTCATTATTTTTCTAAACTGAAGCTGCGAAAAATGTGAAGGGTTATCTCCTATTGTTTTTTAATTTTTAATTTTTATAATATTGAAATGCGGAATCTTTAAAATTTTAAACTTTATCAGTAACCTAAAACAAATCTCGAATATTTCGTTATGAAACACTCAAGTTTTCCGCAGTATTCCGCCATGATTGTAACAGTTTCTTTGTTGACATGGTAATGAAAGTATTAACTCAATATTCACCATCATGATAACCTGTTCAACCCTGCCTATCAGATGAGAAAAATAAATGTCTTAGATAAAAGAAATTCCTTTTCAATGTGCCTGAGACCCGATTTCATTTGTTCACCTGGTTGGTTTAAATCATAGTCAGTGTGATATGTCATGAAGAGCTGTAAACTGCGATCGTTAGTTTGCTTGACGAAGTTCCGAGAGTACCGATCTCAATTATTTATTGCTTGCTCTTGCACACGGCAGAAGCTTAGCTGTTCTGTCTGCCTGCTTTTCCTCTCTGTCTACTGTCTGATAGTCTTTATATCTGGCTTTGGTGAATAACAATGGTACACTGAAATTGACGTAATTATATTAGAATAAATTCCACTTCTTCCTCCATGCTCAGACGTCAGTGACCTAAGGAAAATTAAATTGAATGTAGCCAAAGGAATAACAAGCAACCAAAGAACGAAGGAGAGAAAGCGATAGTACAGATAAAGCCTGAACAACCTTTCTGACCCATTTTAATGACAAACAATGACAAGGCTTCGATTTTGCACGTACATACATTTTCATCATAAATAATCTCAAATATGAGAACTGTTGCAGAAGCTCACTAGGTCTCCTTCCCTTATCTTTCACCCCTTCCCCAGCCCCACTCTCTCTCTCTCTCTCTCTCTCTCTCTCTCTCTCTCTCTCTCTCTCTCTCTCTCTCTATTTCTCCAGCATCATTTTATGCATTTCTCGCCTTTTATGCAAATGTCGTTAGTGAAGTATGCCACCCTGAATTATGTATTTCTTTTAGAATTTTATCAAGGAAATACTTCAACGATAACACAGTTTGCATATTTTTCCCGCCGTTTTGTTATTGACGTCGCGACAGGGCTGAGTCACCGCGTTGATTTGGGGTTCACACGTACGTCGCTCGCCGGAGATTTCGCGCGATTTAGGTCTTCGCGCTGATAAAGAGGCGTACGTGAGTTGCTGCCGGCACCGTTCTTTGCTGCTTCTTTTATTTCCGCGGCGCACTTCGCTTGGGTTGCATATGTGGCTTTTGCATTCTTCCTTTACCTGCGTTATATTTTATTCATTGCTTGGCTGAGTGTGGCGACGTTAGACGGCAAGAGTGCCAGAAATAATATATATATATATATATATATATATATATAAATATATATATATATATATATATATATATGTGTGCGTGTGTGTGTGTGTGTGTGTGTGTATACATGCATATATATATATATATATATATATATATATATATATATATATATATATATATATATATATATATCAACTAAACCACCGAGGAAAGTTCAAAAATGAAACGACAAGTGCCAAGTACTTTCGTGTATATTTACCACATCTTCGGGGCACAAAGATGTGTTAAAAATCAACAAAAGTACTTGGCACTCTGTCGTTTCATTCTGAACTTTCCCCAGTGGCTTCAGCTAAGAGACAAAATCACATGATTACTTTTGTGATTTCTTAATGTGTGTGTATATGTATGTATATATATATATATATATATATATATATATATATATTCTACTTTGTCTTCTTTTTGTAAATTAAATCATTTGATATTACTATTGTTAAATCTTGCCTCCTAGAGTTGTAATTTGTTATGGGTTCACTAGGCCATTTCGCTTTAAGCATAAATTGTTCTGTTTTCAATTCTTTTCTTTGGGGCGCTAACAAAAATACCTATGTGGCCATAATTTTTTAGTTATAATTTCTTCCAGGTGCAGGAGCTTGTATATATTGTATATAATCCTAACAAGCACTGCATTTGAAAATCTTATGACCATAATATTTGTTTATATAGCTTTGGAATATCTTAATTGCCCTTTGAATTCGAAAGCTGACATTTCAGGACCGTTTGACCGAGGAGCCATCGGCATCACGTCCAAAAACAAAGGCTTATATGAGTTAACCATTATACCGTACTAAGAATGAAAAAGATTGCTCTGAATATACCTTCTACGAAAGTAAAGCATCACATTACTTGGCGTTTGCAAAACCTACTCAAAAATAAAGGATTGCTAATGAAAATATATACTGTATATGTATGTATGTATGTATGTATATGTATGTATGTATGTATGTATATATATATATGTATATATATATATATATATATATATATATATACTATATATATATATGTGTGTGGTGTGTGTATGTAAGCAAATTCGAGTATAAACATTAAACATTACCATAATTCGACCTCGGCGTCTAAGCGCCGTACATACGGACCACAGTGTCCTACTGTAATGTCTACTCGGATTCCCCTGATGAGGCCAAATATATATCACTGAAAAATTCCAACGCCCTCCCAAGGAAAACGAGTCAACCGCCCTGACAGCTTTTGCTTATTCATCCCGGAGCCGTTTTCAAATGTGTCATACGTATCTCGCCTTCCACGGACACCAAACTTACGTTTAGCCTTGTCCTTCCGTAAAGCAAATAAAAGTGACGTAACTGAGCCGCGAGAAAATCCATGAACCTGTAGATAGATACGTTTACTAGTGAAAAAACCTTACATACATATTCATTGCTAAAACCTATCTTTGCATTCATTGATAAAATGTTATTATAATCTATGTGTATTGTTTAAGCCTTTTCTATTTCTCAACTTCCCAGAATATCAAAACCCGTGGTCTTTCGTAAGGCGAATAAAAGCAACATAGCTGAACCTCAAGAAAATCAATGAAACTGTACATAAGTTTATTGATGAGACCTATATGAACATTAATCAACAAAATCTATTTTTACTTTCATTAATAAACTGTTATTATAATCATCAGTTTGTGTATTAAACCGCTGTGGTTTTTGCGAATATAAACGAGCTTTGCAAGTCACGAAGCAGTAGAAGAAAATAAAAAAAAAAAAACTATGCATAAGTCACCGCAGCATAAGATTCAATAACTCATTCGTCGTTTATGCGATGCTTAAAAGAACAGAAAAAAAAAAGCAAAAGTGAGAAACAGTTCTAAGCAAATGACCAAATACAACGTCTGCAAAAGAAAAGAAAGAATATATGAGAAGAAAGACTGGAAATAAAAGCGTCTGCTTCATGTGGCCCTTCAGAAAGATTATTTGCATAACAATTTTCTTGAATACTGGGAATGGACAAAAATTAATAGATATCAGTGCAATTTAAGCGTAACAGAAAACCATTTTTAAATTTATCAGCTGACCCTGTCCCACCAGCACTCTGACAACATACCTTAAATGAGAGAGAGAGAGAGAGAGAGAGAGAGAGAGAGAGAGAGAGAAATAAAAAAAAGTAATAAAAGGCAGAGGTAATGGCTGCCGCTGACTGTTTCATAGAAATATTATTTGCCAATAATGGATAATTATGACAGTAAAATTCATTTCGCTCGGCTGGTGTTCGCAATGATTTTCTGGGAAATGCATTAGTGGATTATAATTCATTGGAACGTGGTTTCTCATCCACAGTGATAGAAATAACAAACGTAAATTTTGAATTTTTAAAGTCAAGGAAACGAGTTATTAAAAAGACGAAAATTTAATCAATTTACTGAGACATTGTTTTGAGGATGAATTTACCAAATCATTGAATCTTATTTTTAATAGGAAAGCTACTCAAACCTGCTATTTATAGTTCACTGAATTTTGAATTATACAAAAGATTGATATCGACAAATCCTATATAAACTTCATGATTAATTTTTGAAAGTCTTTACTAAATTTTCTCCTGTTGACCCTTGCCCCTTTATTACTTTTGAACATCAGTGTGCTCTTCCTGTCTGAACTTAACTTTTTAAATAATAATAATAATGATAATAACTATATACATTTTTAAGACTTAACTATAGCTGCATTCTATCTGTTCAATAAAAGGTAAAACCGGCTTTCATTGCAAAAATACGAAAAAATAATCATTCTCATGGCACAGATAATCTATATCTCGCAAGTTTGCCGAAGCTTCCTTCCCCTGCGAGTTGCAAACTTTTATCTTCCTTGTTTCCTGTTTCAAGGAGAGATAGATTCCTTCCTGCTCATTGCAGACTTAAAGGTGGCGCTTCCCAAGCAGACCTTTATAAAAGACAGCAAGAAAGTATTCTTTATATGTATTTATTTTCATAGAGTTATTTATTTGTTCCTGTTGCTTATACTGTCAAAAAAAAGCAGAATAATTCTTGTAGTTTTCAGGCAGTTGCCACAAGTTAATTGTTATTTCGAGTACCTGAAAAATATAGTCAAAGCATTCCTGTTCCATTTATACATCCATACACATATACACGCATACATACATACATACATACATACATACATACATACATACATACATACATACATACATACAGACAGACACACACACACACACACACACATATATATATATATATATATATATATGCTACAATCATATTATTGTAACTGACTAGAAAACTAAAGAAAATAACGAAATGTAATAGCAAGAATACGATGCATATTTTTATTTTAAATATAAGAATATATCCCTTTCCAGCTCGCCAGAACATCTAAATATCTTTAGAAAGGACAGAAATGTCAGAGGGGCGTTCTCTCAGGATTTTTTTTTTTTTTTTATAGTTCCACAGCGAGATACTCCTGAGATGTACTGTGGTAGATGTGTTGGGAAGACCAAAGAACGCCGCCCGAGAGCCTCATTTGACAATGTTTTATAGTCTTTCTTATTCTAAGCTCTCCACGATTTTGAAATTAGTATTCTTTTCTTTATACTTTCGGTATGTTTTCTTCCGTTTTCGTCTATGCACGAAAGTCATAACTTTTTTTTTAATGGCAAAGAGATATTATGTCATTCTCGCTTGTTCCATGAAATATGCGCAATAATAATAATAATAATAATAATAATAATAATAATAATAATAATAATAATAATAATAATAATAATAATAATAATAAACTACTTATTTTTCTATATTTTCCTTTGATTCCATATTTTAATTAACACATAAAACTGGTATATAGACGCAAAAAAAACTATGTCAAACGCCAGCAACTCTAATCACTAATCAGTTTCACCAAAAAAATCTTACGATTTGACAACAAAATTATGTCGAAAATTCTCTTCCACGCATCGGCATATTCAAAATTCAAAAACAAAATGTGACATGACGTTTAGTGAGTCGCTCTTACGAATTTGAATGACAAACAAAGTCTAAATCTTGTTACGCCCATGGGCTCGTGTTTTATGCCGTCGAAAAGCTCCAGAAATATTCAGTGATGATTTAATTTCCGGCATGGATAATCTACACCTTCAGATACTTAACCTAAGCTCTTTCATTATCAATTATATCTACCAAGGATTCTCGTAGTTGTAGTAAATGGGGATGATGTGAAGTTCTACTGACAGCACACTGTCATAAGCACAGCATTTCCAGATTTTGTTATGTAATCAATAACCATTTCTGGAAAACGAGGTCATCAAATATTTATACAGAGCTGAAAATTACACTCACATTTATCAGGCTTGGGAGTTACACTCAAGCGATTATTTTATTGTTGATATTATTTAGAATTGAGAATTAAAAAGGGCCTTTCTTCATCTTTTTTTTTTTTTTGGATTTTGCAAGAAAATTAATATTTCCAGATTTAAGCATAAATGCTACTCCCCAATGATTACCAAGTTATTTTTGTTGTTCAGATGATGCAAAGACGAATTTTGATAACCATTATTTTCTGGTGATGACGCTGATGATGACAGTGACGAAATGAGGTACTCTGAGAAAGAATAATTATCATTATTATTAATACCTTAAAAAGTATTCAAAATACTGAAAATTAGATTTCTTCAGTTGAAAATCATATTGTCAGATTTTCGGCTAATCTACAGTAAAAAGAATACTAAAAATAGTAAAAAAAAATTAAAATTCTCTTTGGATATGTTTGTATACGTTTAAATATCCATAGCAACTGGATGGATGTTACTTTAACATATTTCATCAGTATTTTTCTATATCGTCTAATTCGAATTACGTTAGCAAAACCAATTTTCAGCCAACGATGACCTTTCATGTTACGATGCTAGTTGGCCCTAACCAGTCAATAAGTAAATCACTTTTTAATGGCCATATCATCCCCGAATCATTAGATGTTTTTTTTTTTTTTTCGGAATACTCTTTTTGAAAATAAATGAAAAGCCGTTGCCTCTGTTAAGAAATGAAACGATAATTAAATTTTTACCAAATTGCTATTTTTTTTTCCTTTGAAGGGCGTCTATCTATTAAACAAATCACAGGTGAATAATGAAAAATAATAAAACTAGTAGTAACCCGCTAATGGAACAAATGTTTTTAATAAATTTAAAAAAAGAGGGGGTGGATAAAAGATACTCCAACGTTGTCTAGAGTTCTGGTAATGTTTAAAGGAGTTGGCCCCTTTTGCGTCTTCGTAAAGTGCCACCAATCTTCCAAAGATTGCAAATTATAAACATTGAAAACATCCTGAATAATATGAAAAATTATTTGTAGCTCTCGAAAGAGGCATCAACGGCATTCATAACGTTCTAATAAGACTCTCCAGAATTCCTCATTTTTCCCGCGCCCAATTTTTAGGAGAAATTAAGAGAAGAAGAAAAGCAAGCCAGTAGCCACCGGAGGAAAGTCCCAATAAGACTGAAAGGTTTCTTCTGAGACGAAAACTTGGGCGGGGGCAATTCAGACTGAAGAATGCGTTTCATCTCATTGTTGGCACTTTTTATAAGCAACAAATTCATCCCGAGGGAGGGACCCAAAAACGCTCCGAGGGACGACGTCAGCAATTCAGACGCGAAGTTCTTAGGTGGGTCTTTTCTGGGAAGTTTTAGAATTGGGGCGAGTGTCAAATGCTTTCCAGGTGATCGGTTTACTTTTTTAACGTGATGTTGGTTTTAACGAAATTGCTGAGATATACATGCAATGATCCTTGCGTTCTTGTATGGTTATATGTGTATGCATGTGAAAAAAGTATATACACATAATTATCTCTCTCTCTCTCTCTCTCTCTCTCTCTCTCTCTCTCTCTCTCTCTCTCTCTCTCTCTCTCTCTCTATATATATATATATATATATATATATATATATATATATATATATAAATATATATGTATATATATGTGCGTGTATGTATGTATGTAAGTAGAGAGATTGAACATACCACTCTCTTGGTGATACGTTGCTAGGTGATGAATGTATATGCAAGACTTGTATACCTCTGTGCTCTCCTAATTGCTGGCTTTATCTCTCCCTATTTTTCCTTACTTGTTAAATTGGATTCATCGGAATTTATTCGAAAGAGATTAAACAGTACGTCGGAAGAAACTGATTTTGCTGAATACGGTAGAATTAAGGACAAGAGATGTGCAATTTGATCTTAAATAACGAAAGATTATCTGTACAGTTTGGCGTCTCTTAATTTTGAATGGAGGTGTTAAATATATATATATATATATATATATATATATATATATATATATATATATATATATATATATATATAATATATATATATATGTGTGTGTGTGTGTATGTATGTATGTATATATATACATACATATATATGTATATATACATATATATATATACAGTATATATGTATATTTATACATACATATATATATACATATAATATGCAGAATCTACGTCATCTGCAATCTTCTGCTTGACAGAATCTACAATAAGCTTTTTTATTATCTTACCATAAGAAGATATTTACCTAATTCATTTGCGGTAAATTTACTTCACGAGCACTCACAATAATTAAACAATAGAAAGAAATTTCATCCTTGCATGCAAATAAAAACGTAGATTTCAATGAATAGCAAACATTTTCGATATTTGAATTATCCTAGAATTTTATTTATTTTTTTCTGTTAAACTGCTGCAATTTCGAAAGTGTTTAGTGTTAGATTGATAACTTCACACCATTGGAAAATATTGTAATGTGTCCTTTTTTGCTTTTTCTTTACTTTACTTTATCCTTACGACGATGACGAACAGTTACGAATAGGAGAAAGTCTTCATTTATTTCCCGTCTCATACAATGGAATGTCGTACCGTACAGAGAAACTACGACGTAATTTTGTGAAGGCGCTGTTACCATTAAAAGATGATGATTGGATGGAGAGTGCAAATAACAGTGATGAAATCTCTCTGTAACAGAACAGACAGATAAGATAGGCGCATAGACAAAAGAAGCTAGATTTATTTATTTAACCTGATCTAAGCTTACTTTCTCGAAATGCGTCTGCCTTTAGTGCTCTGATTTATTTAACTTTTTTTTCTTACTTAATCTATGACTTCAGTTGACATTTAACATCAACTTACATTTACTGTTTTGATAGATAATTGACATTAGCCATCAAATTGCATTTACTGTTTTGAGCTTAAAATTCAATTGACATTTGGCATCAAATCGCATTTATTGTTTTGTTTACTCCGTTTGACATTTGGCCTGAAGGTTGCATTTACTGTTCTGATCCACAACTTCAATTGGCATTTGGCAGCAAATTGCGTTTACTGTATTAATCCAAAACTTAAAGTGACATTTGGAGTCAAATCGCAATTGATGCTTTAGATCTAAAACTTCAATTGATATTTGACACAGAACTGCATTTTCTTTTTTTATTTACTACTTTATTTCACATTTGGCATCAATTTGCATTTACTGCTTTGATCAATAACTCCGACTGGCATTTAGAATCAATTTGGGTTTACCATTTTGATCCATAATTTCAATGGAGATTGAATCTAAAACTTCGTTTGATATTTTATATCAAAATTTTAGAAACCAAGCAATATTTTCCATGCAATTGAAATAAAATCAACATTGTAAAATTCAAATGAAAAGGAAATTCCCGATAAAAAGAAACTTTAAATGACTTATCCACTGGTATTCCCATTTAATGTGGCTGGCCAAATCTTGCATGAAGCCGAATCAGCTAATTAATTCCGATGTAGAAGGAAAACAATTGTTCCGGTTATCCAAACAAAGAACTCGCCACCGTGATGAAAAATAAATACATCGGGATATAAAAATAAACACAGTGGGATATAAAAACAGGCGGAGGAATGATGAAATAGCACTTTGTTGTTTAGATTACTGAACACTGAGAAAGGACAACGATTATGATATGAAAGAGTCACTCGTATTTTGAATAGAAGGTATGAATCGAAGGTCAGTCAGTTTATGTATTTTGTCAGGCGATGTGTTTTGTATAAAGGGAAAATGTCAAAGGTTGGACGTTTTACTGTACAATGCATATTGGCAAAAGAACAACAAAACATTTTCTTAGAAATTCACAAAAGTAATAAAAAATTAGTGGAAAAACTGTCTACTTATATTACTTTTCAAAAGGCAAATAAAAAAAAAAACAGAACGCTAGACTAATTACTTTTGTAGTAATCAACTGAATCAAAAAGGCCAACAATTGAAAAAAGACAAAACCATCAAAATTAGAAATAAACAAGACTTACAGACATTGATACGTTAAAGTATCAAACATTGTGTTCTTCAGAAGGCCTGCCACTCAGCGTTTCATTTTTGTTATTTTTTTTTTATTTTAGTGAAGTGCTATGTGATTATACCATTGAGATTGTGTATGACGATAATTTATAATGGTAAATTACGTGACATTTGAAGCCTTAGCACAAAAAATGCAGGTAAGTTTTCAGAGAAACTACAACTCCGTTTACGATTTTTTGTTTTTGGATCAAAAGGTATTGAACTGTTAATATCCTTAAGGCTTGCCCAAATGCGTGCGGTAAGCCTAGGGATTAATATTGCAAATATATGAGTTATTACGTACGAAAAGTAACAGACACATTTCATATCTTGGCGCAGGTACTCTTACAGGGTATTTATAAGGATACTTCACTAAACTTAGCATTTTCTTGTGAGAAAACTGTATCTGACAACGGTTCATTTGTCCCTTAAACATATATTTATAACAATGCTTGTATTCTGTAAGTTTTAATCGATTAAATTACATTTCCCTAAACAGCAAATTTTTTTTTTCTTATTCTTGCCCTCATGAATGTATCCGTGTAAGTATGGATATGTACACTTTTTTATCAATATTACTTATTAGTGGTTATGTTGCAATTGCAATCTTTTACCGTAAAAATACAACTTTATATTTTATTATTTTATATGATTTTTTTATTGTTGGTTAAATATATATTAATATTAATGTATACATTTTTCAAGTGTTCAGCAAGATCTCTTGATTTATGTTACTCCTTGATGCTATGAATTTGTGTCATAGCATCAATTTGGGCCGGTATGTTTCCAGTCATAGTATATTGATAAACTATCTTCAAGAGTCTTTTAAGATACTGTAGAATTAACATAGCTGATGCCACTATACAACTTTCATTCCTTTTCTCTCCCCCTGAAAGCTTTCTTTCTTCACTAACTTCCTGATTGTCTGTCTGTCAGCCCGACTCTTCCCATCCCTATTCCTGTGATAACCACATCCAATTCCGCCTGGAGGAGAGAGAAAAATGCACAAGATAAAGAGCGACAGCCAGGAGGGACAACGTCTTGCTGGAATGTGTAGACGATGGCGACATGAGACTAAGCAGCTATGCATGAGATGCTGAAGCCGGCAAAAGTTTAAATGGTCTGGTCCCAGATCGCAAACCAGCGCCTAATATATCGAGAGCGAGCGAGGAGGGTCCAATAGATGCTGAAGGGCACTTTTTTTGGGTCTGCTATTTTGAAGACTGCTATGGCTGTGCATGCGCGTGTGTGTGCATGTGTGTGTGTGTGTGTGTGTGTGTGTGAGAGAGAGAGAGAGAGAGAGAGAGAGAGAGAGAGAGGGGAGGGCTTAAAAGAAAAGACACCATCATAGGATTGATAGGAATTTCTTTTATAATCAGTGTTTTCTGTTGCATGAAAATAAAACTGATCTAGAAACATAGTTCTGGGTCTATGGTGCAAGTTTTGCAATTTTGTCCGACCGTTTTATAAAGCTCATTTTTAAATACGGATCGAGGGCTACAGAACTTACTTTATATTTTCAATGATTATTCCAAATCAAAAACACTTTTAGAACCTACCGGCGCAAACGACGACCTCTCACTCTGACTTTGCTGGACATCACGAGAAAATGGTTGTCAACCCAACTACACCAAAAAGTGTGGCAAACACCAGAAAATCTCACAATTCGGAAAATTATGTTGAATAGTCTCTTCTACGCGACGGCGGAGTCAAAACTTGATAAAAATATGAAGTGACATTTATTTAGTGAGTCACTCTAATGAATATAAAAGCCAGATGAAGTCTAAATCTTGTTAAGCCCATGGCACGTGTTTTATATCCATGAAAAGCGGCAGAAAAATCCTGTGAGGATTTTGTTTCCTGCAAGGATAATCTAAGTTTCTAGTTACTTAACTTAATCTTACATCTCATAGTCGCAGTTTGAAGATGATATGAAGTTCTGCATAGAACGCAATGTCATGAGCATAGCATTTTCTCATTTCTGTTATCTAATCAGTAACAGTTTAAAAATACTAAAATCACTGAAAATTACAATTATATTATATCGTGCTTGAGAGGTATACAAGTGAGTTTCTTCTTATTGTTTTAACTAAGAACGACGAATTAAAAAGTCTGTGGTATTCAGCATCGTCTTTTTTTACAGATATGCCTTAACAATACTTGTAAATGAAAGTTAGATTATATTTGGAGAGAAGGAATATTTCCAGATTCAAGTATAAATGTTACTCCCCAATGTTTATCAAGTTATTTTTATTATTCAGATTAAGCAAAGAAGGGTCTTTTTAACCATTATTTTATGGTGATGATGCTGATGATGTTAGTGGCGAAACTGAGGCACTTTAGGAGATAAATAATCATAATTATTATTAATACTTTAAAAAGTATTTAAAAGTTTGAAAGAATGAATTTACATCGGTTGCAAAATCACATTGTCACATTTTCGAGAAAAAAAGTATTAAGAATAATTGGACGATAAACATGTCCTATGGGCATATTCATGCAAGTTTGAGTATCCATAACGAATTGGTGGATGTTTCGTGAAGATTGTAAGTGTCATCTACTTCTGATAACTTTAACTAAAACCGTTTCAAGCCAACGATGACCTCTAATGTCGCGATGCTAGTTAGCCTTAGCCAATCAATCAGTAAATCACTTTTTAATGGCTGTAAAATCTCTCTTTTTTTATTGTTTTATAGATTTTCAGGGGTAAACATTTTTTTCTTTATAAAAAAGTTTTTCGGAATACTTTTTTATAAAGAAAAAATGTTTACCCTAGAAAATCTATAAAATAATAACTAAAGGTTTAGTTAATGACTAATTTTTTTTCATTTTGGTTTAGGAGAACATCTGCCTATCCAATAAAAGCGCTGGTAAATAACTAAAAAAAAAAACAATAAATAAAAAATAATAGTGACCCTCCCCATGAACAAATTTGTCAGATTATAAAAAAAAAACAGAGGGTAGGTATTCCAACCATGTCTATCGTTTTGGGAATGTTGATTGGTGTTGCATTCTTTCCCATATTCGTAAAGAACCGCTAATCTTCTGAAGATTACTCATTGGAAACTTTTTGAAAACAATCTGAACAATATAAAAAGTATTTATGGCTCTCGAAAGAACCATCAAGGGGATCCATAACGTAGCAAAACTATCTCCAGAATTCCTCGATTTCCTTGCCTCGAATTTTTAGGACAAATTAAGAGAAGAGAAGCAAGCCAGTAGCCACCGGAGGAAAGTCCCAATAAGAATGAAAGGTTTCTTCTGAGACGAAAACTTCTGCGGGGCAATTCAGACTGAAGAATGCGTTTCATCTTATTGTTGGCACTTTTATAAGCAACAAATTCATACTGAGGGAGGGACCCAAAAACACTCCGAGAGACGACGTCAGCAATTCAGACCCGGGGCTCTTAGGTGGGTCTCTTTTGGGTCCTATGATAGGAGGGAAGTTTTAGAATTTGGGTGAACGTCAAATGCTTTCCCGTGATCAGTTTGCTTTTTTGACGTAATGGTGGTTTAAATGAAATTGAAGACATGTAACCGCAAAGATGCTTGTGCGGTTATATGTGAATGCTTTTGAATATCTATCTATCTATCTATCTATCTATCTATCTATATGTACATATATATACTGTGTATATATATATGTATGTATATATATATATGTATGTATATATATATATATATATATATATATATATATATATATATATATATATATATATATATATATATATATATATATATATATATATATAATCATAAGCTTAAAAGTAAAATGATTGAAATACTGGTTTCTAAGTAATATATTACTAGTAATGACTGTATGTACAAGAGTTGTATACCTTCATCAATAAAAGTCTCTGTGCTTTCCTAATTGATAGCTTTATCCCCTTTTTTTTTCCTTACTTGGCAAATTGGATTCATATATATATATATATATATATATATATATATATATATATATATATATATATATATATATGAAGAGTATACAACTCTTGTATGTACATTCACCTAGCAATATATCACTTAGAAAACCAGTGTGTCCAATCACTTTTACTTTTTATTCTTAATTATATATATACACACAAACACACACACACACACACACACACATGTATATATATATATATATATATATATATATATATATATATATATATATATATATATATGTATTTTTAATGCATACACAAATAACCACATAGGCATCATTGCTGTTATATTAAGAAAAGTCATAAAAATATAAAGTCATCGTTTCTCTATTCATTACGTTATCAAATTATGTGAGGTAAATAAACTGAGATAGGAAGTAAATGAAGATTTTCTCATATCCGTAACTGTTCATCATCTTCGTAAGGATAAAATGTTGTAAACATGAGTGGACAAGATAAAATAATTTCCGACGGAGTGAGGTTATGAATCTAACACTAAACACTTTCGAAACTGTAACTGATTAGTTTTAGAGTTGCATTAGATTCAAGAGGAGCGCGTGAATTAAAACTATTTGCTATTCACTGAAATCTGTATATTTAAGGGGAAGGATAAAATCCCTTATTATCATCTGAATATTGGATGTGTTCCTGATAATAGATAATAACAGCTCATTTTATACCTCAGAGGAGAATATATATATATATATATATATATATATATATATATATATATATATATATATATATATATATATATATATATATATATATATACATATATATATATATATATATATATATATATATATATATATATATATATATATATATATGTATGTATATTCTCGTTGAGATATAACACAAGCTGCTATTATCTTATTATCAAGAACACATCCAATATTCAGATGATAATAAAGAATTTTATCCTTCCACTTAGATATACAGATTTCAGTGAATAGCAGATAGTTTTAATTCACGAATTCCTCTTGAGTCTAATGCAACTATCTATATCTAAACAGTTTCAGTTTTGAAAGTGTTTAGTGTTAGATTGATAACCTCACTCCGCCTGAAAATATTTGATCTTATCCACTCAAGTTTACAACGTTTTATCCTTACGAAGACGATTCTTCATTTATTTCCTGTCTCAGTTTATATGCCTCACATAATGTGACAGCGTAATGAATAGAGAAACGATGACTTTATATTTTTTTATGGCTCCTTTAATATAACAAAATGATGATTGCTTTGAGAGTGCTAATAAGAATGAGGAAATCTACATTCTTAACAGATTAGACAGATCAGACTACAGTATAGAAAAAAGAAGCTTGATTCGATTTCATTTGATCCAAGTTTACAGTCTCAAAAGGCATCTGTATTTACAGTCTTTATCCATAACTGCGACTGACATTTGGCATCAAGTTGCATTTACTCTGTTGATCAAAACTTCAATTGGTGCATGACATCAAAACTCAGGAAATAAAGCATTACTCATATTATCTATGCAACTGAAATCAGATCTTAATATAGACCCAGGACCAGTATTGTAAAATTCAAATGAAAAGGAAATTCTCGATAAAAAGCGAAACTTTAAATGACTTATCCATTGATATTCCCATTTAATGCGGCTGGCCAACCTTGCATGAAGCCGAATCAGCTAATTAATTCCGATGTAGAATGAAAACAATTGTTCCGGTTATCCAAACAAAGAACTCGCCACCGTGATGAAAAATAAATACAGCGTGATATAAAAATAAATACAGTGGAATAGAAAAACAGGCGGGGAATGATGAAATAGCACTTTGTTGTTTGGATTACTGAACGCTGAGAAAGAACAACGATTATGATATGAAAGATTTACTCGTATTTTAAGTAAAACGTATGACATGAAAGGGCAGTTAATTTGCATGTGCAATATATTTTGTATAAAGGGAAAATATAAAGGTTTTTTTATTATATACTCTATGTTGGCAAAAGGACTTTGAGAATATTTTCTCAAAGACTCACAAAAATAATAAAAGATTTTTCCAGAAAATACTCTTTTCAAGATAGAAATGAAAGAAGTGGGAAAATGAGAAATAGATTACTTTTCAGGTAATCAGCTGAAGCACAAAGGGCAGAAATTGGAAAACGACAATACCATCAAATTAGAAAACAACACAAACAAAACTTATAGATTTTGTTATGTTGAAGTGCCAAACATTGTGTTCTTAGGAATGTTTGTCCTTTAATGTTTAATTTTTGTCATTTTTTAGTTTTCTGTAAAACAAAACTATTGTGCAGGTTTTGTCTTTCCGTCTGCACTTTATTCTGTCTGCACTTTTTCTGTCCGCCCTCAGATCTTAAAAACTACTGACGCTAGAGGGCTGCAAATTGGTATGTTGATCATCCACCCTCCAATCATCAAACATACGAAATTGCAGCCCTCTAGCCTCAGTAGCTTTTATTTTATTTAAGGTTAAAGTTAGCCATAATTGTGTTTCTCGCAACGATATAGGATAGGCTACCACAGGGCTGTGGTTAAAGTTTCATGGGCCGCGGCTCATACAGCACTATACCGAGACCACCGAAAGATTGATATATTTTCGGTGGCCTTGATTATACGCTGTAGCGCTTGTACAGAAAACTCGATTGCGCCGAAGAAACTTCGGCGCATTTTTTTGCTTGTTTATTGTAGCGAAGAAGTTGCTATATGGCTGTACCCGTCAGACTGTGTACGACGATGATAGTAAGTATAAATTACTTATCATTTGAAGCCTTAGTGAAAAAATTCAGATAAATTGTCGGGAAACTTTTGTAGCCTGGAGTTCGAGACAGCAAATTTTCATGGTATCAAAAGTTAAATAATTTGTTCTGGATAATTTTTTATAAGTCAAAAGATAATTAGGTAACTTCTTGTCTTTAGAGTCCCACCGCCCCCCACCCCCCCAAAAAATGCGTGCCTTAATCCAAGAGACTGATATTGCAAAAGTAAGATTTATTAAGAATTACAAAGTAACACCTAAATTTCACATCATAACACAGACACGTCAGTAGTTTAGTTACGAAGAAACTGTAAGGCTAATTTCATTAAACTTAGTATCTTCCTATTGTGGGAAAACTGTATCCCACAAAGGATCATCGATGTCCTGTGGACATTTTTATTGTACATGTTTTAACTGGTTAAATTCTAATCCAATCGAAGACAACAAAAATAATTTTCTTATGCTTGCCATCATGAGTTTACGAGTTAAGTATACCTTAGTTTAACCAGACCACTGAGCTGATTAACAGCTCTCCTAGGGCTGGCCCGAAGGATTATATTTATTTTACGTGGCTAAGAACCAATTGGTTACCTAGCAACGGGACCTACAGCTCATTGTGGAATCCGAACCATATTGTAACGAGAAATGAATTTCTATCACCAGAAATAAATTCCTCTAATTCTTCATTGACCGGTCGGAGAATCGAACGCGGGCCCAGCAGAGTGCTACCGAGAAGGGTACCCACCCTCCCAATGAGAAACTAGAATGTACGAGTAATTGTAAGTGTGTATATGAAAAGCTTTTTGTTTATATTGTGTCCTTTGTGGGTATATTGCGTTTGCAATTCTTTACTTGAAACACAGCAAGTCCATATTTTATTTTTCAGTAAGATGTTCTTTATTTTTGCTTGAAGATGATATCTTATTAGAAACGTTCTTAAGTTATAGAAAGATCTTTTGATTTATTTACTTCTTGATGTAATGAAATGGAATAAGTAAACCCAGTTTATTCTGGTAATTTCCAGTCATTGTATAACTTGACTATTTTCAAAATTTTTCCAATACAATATAGAATTAACATAACTGATGCTACTATGCAAATTGTATTCTCTTTCTTTCTCTTTCTGTCTATTTCCCCCTTTCGCACTGCCTTTCTGTCTCTCTCTCTCTCTCTCTCTCTCTCTCTCTCTCTCTCTCTGTCTGCCCAACTCTCCCCATCCTAATTCCTGTGTTGACCACATCCAATTCCGCCTAAGAGAGAGAGAGAGAGAGAGAGAGAGAGAGAGAGAGAGAGAGAGAGAGAGAGAAATGCAGAAGGTAAAGAACAATATCAAGGAGAGGGGCGACGTCCTGCAGGAATGTGTAGAAGATGGCGATATAAGACTTAGCAGCTATGCATGAGATGCTGAAGCCGGCAAAAGTTTAAATGGTCTGGTCCCAGATCGCAAACCAGCGCCTAATATATCAGGGCGAGGGATGACTGTCCACTGGAAGAAAGAGATGCAATGCGATGTTGAAGGACGCTTTTTCGGGTCTGCTATTTTGAGGACTGTTGTGGCTGTGTATGTGCGTGTGTATATGTGTATGAGAGAGAGAGAGAGAGAGAGAGAGAGAGAGAGTGGTTTCAGTTGCTTGAAAATACAACTTTGCAATTTTGTCCTACCGTTTTGTAAATCTCACTTTTAAATATGGATCGAGGGCTACTGAATGTAGCAGAATTATATGTTTTACTTTGGCTTTTCAATGTTTATTTCCAAACAAAAATACTTTTAGAACCTACCGACGCAAAAGACAACCTCTTTCACGCTAATCCATGAAAATCGTCAGAAATATTCTCTTTGGATTTAATTTCCTGCAAGGATAATCTCAGCTTTTAGATGCTCAACTTGAACTTACTGTATATCTACCAAGGATTCTTACAGTTGCATTTTGTGGATGATATGAAGTTCTGCTTACAGCGCAATGTCATAATCATAGCATTTTCCCATTTCTGTTATTTAATCACTAACTATTCAAAGATAATAAAATAATTGAAAATTACAATCATATTATATCGTGCTTGAGAGCTACACAAGCGATTTTCTTCATGTTGTTTTTACTAAGAACTACAAATTAAAAAGACTATGGTTTTCAGCATTGTCTTTTTTTTTAGATTTTCCTTGACTATACATGCAAATAAAGTAAGATTATATTTAAAGAGAAATATAATTTCCAAATTTAAGTATAAATCTTACTTCCTAATGATTACCAAGTTATTCTTATTATTCATATTACACGATGATGGATTTTGCTAACCATTCTTTTATGATGATGTTCGTGGCGAAACTGAGGCACTTTAGGAGATGAATAATCATAATTTTTTTAATACTTTAAAAAGTGAATGTCTTTTCCTGTAATCCCACAGAGTAATATGAATATAAGAAGGCCCATAAAACACTATTTAAACGTTGCAACCATATATTTCGGGCACTTGCTTCTGTGCCCCTGTTCACTGGTAGAATATGGACAGATGAAATGTTACAAGGGTATATATACAAAGTTAATGAGGCCAAAAACCACTAGGGAATTGGTTATTCTCCTCCTTCTTAGGAAACGGTCACCTTTTTACCATCGGAGACTTAATGCCACACATATATGCTTTGTATATATACCCTTGTAACATTTCATCTGTCCATATTCTACCAGTGAACAGGGGCACAGAAGCAAGTGCCCGAAATATATGGTTGCAACGTTTAAATAGTGTTTTATGGGCCTTCTTATGTTCACTTTAAAAAGTATTTAAAAGTTTGAAATAGTGAATTTACCACGGTTACGAAACCATATTGTTACATTTTGGGAAATTATAAAAAAAAAAGCATTAAGAATACTTAAAAAATAAAATGCCCTTTGGGCATGTTAATGTAAGTCTAAGTGTCCATAACGATTGGACGGATGTTTCATGAGCATATTTTATCGGCATTTTCCTAAATCACCTCTTTCTAATAACTTTAACGAAAACCGTTTCCAGCTAACGGTGACCTTTGATGTTGCGATGCTAGTTAGCTCTGACCAAGCTGTATAGCCTCTTCTGCACAGGATTTAAAAAAAAAAAAATTCTAAATAGTTTTCTATTCAAGGAAAAAATTTTTTTTTCTGAAAATCAATAAGATAATAACTAAAGGTTTAGTTAATGAGTATATATATATATATATATATATATATATATATATATATATATATATATATATATATATATATATATATATATATATATATATATATATATATATATATACATTTATATATGGGGATTTTGAAAGAGCATCTGTCTATCCAATAAAAGCACTGGTGAATAAAAACAAATAATATATGACAAAAATTAGTCAAACACTAATGGAACAAATTTGCCAAAAGATTATAAAAAAAACAGAGACGCAAGCAAGTAGCCACCGGAGGAAGGTCCCTACAAGACTGGAAGGTTTCTTCTGAGACGAAAACTTGGGCGGGGGCAATCCGGACTGAAGAATGCGTTTCATCTTATTGTTGGCACTTTTATAAGCAACAAATTCATCCCGAGGGAGTGACGCAAAAACGCTCCGATGGACGACGTCAGCAATTGAGACTGAGGTTCTTAAGGAGTCTCCGCTGGGTCCTTTGAGAGGAGGGAAGTTGTAGAATTGAGCCAAGTATCATACGCTCTCTAGATGATCGGTATGCTTTTTTAATGTTTGTTGGTTTAAAAGAAACTTTAATATATATATTTAATGTTATATTGGTTTAAAAGAAATATATATATATATATATATATATATATATATATATATGTTAATATATATATATATATATATATATATATATATATATATATATATATATGTAATAATAATAATAATAATAATAATGGATAAGTAGAGAGACTGAGCATAGCACTTTCCAATTGATACATTGCTAGGTGATGGATGTACACACATGAGTTGTATACCTTCATCAGTAAGTCTCAGTGCTTTCCTAATTGCTGGCTTTATCCCTTCCTATTTTTCCTTACTTGGTAAATTGGATTTCCAGGAATTTATTCGAAAGAGATTAAACGGTACGTCGGAACAAATTGATTTTCTGGAACACGATAGAAATATGGACAAGGGAAGTGCATCCCCAGATGAAACACTATAATATAATATAGATAATATATATACATATATATTTGCAATATATATATATATATATTTATATATATATATATATATATATTTATATATATATATATATATATATATACAGTAGATATAGATAGTTAGATATGAAACTTCTGCTTTTAAAAAAATAGACAGATAAGACTGGCGTATAGAGAAAAGGAGCTAGATATACTGATTTTACTTGATCCAAGACTAATTTCTTAAATTTCATTTGCATTTAGTACCTTGATCTATAACTTCAGTTGACATTTAACATCAAGATGCATAAACTGTTTTGATCTATGACTTCAGTTGACATTTAACATCAAATTCAATTTCCTGTTTTGATCAAAAACTTCAATTGACATATGGTGTAAAATTGCATTTACTGTTTTAATCTATAACTTCAAATGACATTTAACATCAAATTGCATTCACTGTTTTGATCTATAACTTCAGTTGACATTTAAAATTACGTTGCACTTACTGTTTTGATTCACAACTGCAAATGACACCTGGAGTCAAACTGTATTTACTGTTTTAATCCATGACTTCAGGTGACATTTAACATCAAATTCAATTTACTGTTTTAATCCATAACTTCAATTGACATTTGGCGCTAAAATGCATTTGGTGTTTTGATCCATAAATTCAAGTTACATTTGGCGCTAAAATGCATTTACTGTTTTGATCCATAACTGCAATTGACATTTACCATCAAATTCAATTTCCTGATTTAATCAAAAACTTAAATTGGCATTTGGTGTAAAATTGCATTTACTGTTTTAATCTATAACTTCAATCGCTATTTAGCATCAAATTGCATTTACTGTTTTGATCTATAATTTCAATTGACATTTAACATCAAATTGCATTTACTGCTTTGGTCCAAAACTTCAACTGACATTTAGCATCGGCTGCATTTAAGGTTTTGGTTCATAACTTCAGCTGACATCTGTCATTAAATTTGGGAAACCAAGCATTCTTATCTATACAACTGAAAGCACCAACAATTAAAAATTGAATTAACTGGAAAAGGAAATTCCCGATAAAAAGAGAAACTTTAAATGGCTTTTCCATTGGTATTCCCATTTAATGTGGCTGGCCAAACCTTGCATGAAGCCGAATCAGCTAATTAATTCCGATGTAGAATGAAAACAATTGTTCCGGTTATCCAAACAAAGAACTCGCCACCGTGATGAAAAATAAATACAGCGGGATATAAAAATAAATACAGTGGGATAGAAAAACAGGCGGGGAATGATGAATTAGCACTGCGTTGTTTGGATTACTGAACGCTGAGAAAGAACAACGATTATGATATGAAAGATTCACTCGTATTCTGAATAGAACGTATGACATGAAAGGACAGTTAATTTACATGTGCAATATATTTCGTATACAGGGAAAAATGTAAAAGTTTGTTATTTTTATTGTACAGTATGTATTGACAAAAGAACTTTAGAATATTTTCTCAAATATTCCCAGAATGTTGCAAAAATTTACGGGAAAAACTATTTATATTTCCTTCAAAAAAAGCAAATTAAAAAGAGGAAAAACAGAAACGACAGAATGATTACTTCTCTGGTGATCAACTAAAGCACAAAGGCCAACAACTGACGAAAGACAAAACCATCAACAGTAAAATTAAAGAAAACATTGCGTTCTTCAGAAGTCTTGGCCTTCCGTGTTTAATTTTTTTTTTTTTAGTGAAGTATTATATGAATGCATCCGTGGAATTGTGCATGGGATGGTAGTAAGGGTAAACTACATAACATCTGAAGACTTAGTGAAAAAATGCAGTAAGTCATCGTGGGAATTCTTTCTCATTTCTGCAACTGTTCATGATCACCGTAAGGACAAAATGTTTAAAACATAAATGGATACGACACAGTATTTTCCTATGGAATAAGGCTATCAATCCAACACTAAACACTTAAAATTGCAGTCCTTTAGCGATACAGTTATAACAAATTCAAGGAAAATTCGTGTATCGAAAGTATCTAATATGCACTGAAATCTGAATTTTTTCCATAAGGACAAAATTTCTTGTTATTGCTTGAAAATTTAGTGTGGTCGTGATGTAGAATTACCGTAGATGAATTAGGTAAATGTCTTCTTATTGAAGTATAGTAACAAAAATCTTTTTTATATCCTGTCCAGCACAGTATTATAAATGATATGATATGTATGTATGTATGTATATTATTATATATATAATATATATATATATTGCTATATACCATATATATAATAACTATATATATATATATATATATATATATATATATATATATGTGTGTGTGTGTGTGTGTATGTGTATATATATATACAAAATATACATCCACATATACAGTATATATATTATAACAAAAATATGCATAAATATAAATAAGTAAGAGAAGATAAATAATAATATAATTATATATATATATATATATATATATATATATAATTATATAATTTATATATCTTACTTATTTATATTTATGCTATATACAACCTATCAACTAAATTCACATAATGGCAAATAGTTTTTCGTTATTTAGGATCAAAATGCACTTCCATTATCCTTAATTCTATCGTATTCAAGAAAATTAATTTGTTCCGACGTACCGTTTAATCTCTTCCGAATAAATTCCTGGAAATGCAATTTACCAAGTAAGGAAAAATAGGAAGGGATAAAGCCAGCAATTAGGAAAGAACAGAGACTTACTGATGAAGGTATACAACTCTTGTATATTCATCAATCACCTGGCAATGTATCACTTAGAAAGCACTATGCAGCCTTTCCTGTTCTGTTTGTATATATGTATATATATATATATATATATATATATGTATGTATATATATATATATATATATATATATATATATATATACTTTATATAATATATATATATATATATATATATATATAATATATATAATATATATATATATTTACAAATATTTGAGGTGTACAAAAACTCCCACACATAAGTATAAAAACATAAGCATCATTGCCTGTACATCTCTGCTATTTCGTTTAAACCAATATTACGTTAAAAAAGCAAACCGATCATCTGCAAAGCATTTAACACTCGCCTCAATCCTACTTCACTCCTCTCAGTGGACCCAGAAGAGATCCACCCATGAACCTCGGGTCTGAAATGCTGACGTCGTCCCTCGGGACATTTTTGGGCCCCTCCCTCGGGATGGATTTGTTGCTTATAAAAGTACCAACAATGAGATGAAACGCATTCTTCAGTCTAGATTGCTCCCGCAGAAGTTTTCGTCTCAGAAGAAACCTTTCAGTCTTATTGAGACTTTCCTCCGGTGGCTACTGGCTTGCTAAACTTCTCTTAATTTGTCCTAAAAATTCGAAGCTAGGAAATTGAGGAATTCTGGAGAGTGTTCTTGCTGCGTCATGAGTGCTTTTGATAGTCCTTTCGAGAGCCACAAATATTTTTCATATTATTCAGGTTGTTTTAAAAAGTTTTCAATTGGTAATCTTCAGATGATTACCTGTTCTTTACGAGTTGCAAAAGGGGGCAATTAAATTCACCATTCCCAAAACGCTAGACATGGTTGGAATACCTCTAATATTTTTCAATATCTATTGAGAAATTGGGATATTAGGGGGTCACTACTATTGTTCATGTATTTTATTTTATTCACCAAGATTTTTATTTAAGACACAGACGTTCTTCAAAGACAAGAAAATATATAGTCATTTAGTAAAATTTCAATGAGTATTTTCTTCCTATTCTTATGGCAAAAAATTTTTCCTTTATTTTGAAAAGAATATATTGAAAAAGACTAAAAACAAAACTATAGTGCTTCGGAGATTAGCCTACATAACCATTGGGAATTGACTTACTGACTGACTGGTTAGGCAAACTAGCATCGCACATCAAAGGTCATTGTTGGCTTGAAACGGTTTCTGCCCAAGTAATTTGGATTGTATAATATAGGGAAATACTGATACAATATGTTCTCGAAACATCCGTACAGTCGTTATGGATATTTAAACTTAAATAAACATATCCAAAGATAATTTTTATTTATAACTGATTTTAGCATTTTTTCCCAAAAATGGGACACAAGCATTTTGCAACTGAAGTTAATTCACTCTTCTTAATTCTAAATACTTTACAAAGTATTAATAATAATGGTAATTTTTCTTCCTCAGAAGATAAAGAGCGAGTGCCAGGAGGGACAGCGTCTTGCTGGAATGTCTAGAAGATGGCGGCATAAGACTGAGCAGCTATGCATGAGATGCTGAAGCCGGAAAAAGTTTAAATGGTCTGGTCCCAGATCGCAAGCCAGCGCCAAATATAAAGGGAGAGAGCGAGGAGGGTCAAGAGGACGACAGAGATGCAATGCGATGTTGAAGGACACGTTTTCGGGTCTGGTATTTTCAGGATTATTGTTTGTGAAAGTGTGTAGTTGTGTGTGTATGTGAGAGAGAGAGTTTGAGGATTGTTGTCTGTGAAAGTGTGTAGTTTTATGTGTATGTGTGTGAGAGAGCTGGACTAAAGAGAACAGGCAAGAACTTAGTAATGATGCAATAATTTTAAAGTAGTTTCTGTTGCATAACATTAAAATTGTTATGGGAAAACAGAGCAGCTGTGTGTTTAAGTTACAAATTTTGCCGTACCATTTTTACGCAGTGATCTAGGGCTACAGAACGTATCAGAGCGATGTACTTTACTCTAGTTTTTCAATGTTTTATTTAAAGAAAAACACTTATAATCTACTGATGCAAATGGGAACCTCTTTCGCTCCAATTAATGTTGATCAGTACGAGAAGGGTTGACGGGTAATAAGAGAAGCACTTCGTAAAAGCTCCGCATTGCCATGCGATGAATAGCAAGATAATATTCAACTTTCCTAAAAGGAGCACACTAAGTTTTCGAGGTGGAAGCTAAGCTTAAAAGATCCTACTAATTAAAAGGTAATGTCTATCTATATATTTTTATATAGAAATAAAGGATAGTCCACGTCAGCCCGTAATCCCTATAAAAGTATGTAGAATGAAGGTAACTTTGGACAGAGCTATTGAATAGTAAATCATGTCTCTAGGGTTGGGACCCGAAGTCTCAAATTCATCCCCTAATTCACATTGCTGAAATGGATCAAAGAGTTTTCTTTAAGTGGTTTGGTCATGTAGTGAGTTTTGTTAAGATAAAAGGTGGACTTGCTAGCACTAAAATCCTTTTATACTGTGGATGTGCAAGAAATATAGTTAGGTGATGCAGTAGGGCCATCTAATTGTTCTAATTGTTTTCTTAAAAAGCAGTGACTGCTGTCTTGTTGCTGTATGATCCACCATCTATTAGGTAACGCACCTTCATGATATAATGTATATATATATATATATATATATACTGTATATATATATATATATATATATATTTACATACATATTACATATTACATATATACAGTATATATATATATATATATATATATATATATATATATATATATATATATAATATTACATAATTACATACATATTACATATACATATATATATATATATATATAATATATATATATATATATATATATATATATATATATATATATATATATATATATATATGCACGGCCAAAGTGTGGAAATGAGAGGTAACGAAAGTGCCTCCTATTCCTGAGGTAAGAGGAAAATCCCTTTTAAGATTTTTATAATTTCTCCTCGGCAGCTTAAAAAGACACAACGTCCACAAAGAATATAATTAACACTTTACATTCTTGGGAGCTCTTTAAGGACATAATTGAGGCTTGCTGGATCCAGTTAACTACAAATCCTGAGAAACCCACTGCCATAGCTTAATATATAATATTAAACGTTCTTTTTTTTTCTGACGAAGAAGTCGACAAAAATTGTAATATGGAACGTTTTGATGAATGAAATGAAAAAGGAAATTATCTGCCATCTCTATTTTTTCATCAATGTTTTGGAATTTGTTTTGCACGAGCGTTTTTGAAATTGATATATATTTAGGTTTATTTTGTGTTAATAGCGTAGCTAGAAATTCCTTTTAAAAATATGAACGCTGGTAAAAGCAAAAATAAAAGTTTTTTTTCCTTTTTATATGACGCTTTCCTGCCCACTTTAAATGTGTGCTGCTTATAACTTATTATGATTTCCCATTTTTCAATATTGAAAATCTTTTAAAACGACCCTTTCATTTTAATACATGTTAGACCCAACGGTATTTTAGCCCCACTTTTGATTTTCGGCATAATTGCAGTCAATACGACTCTTTCTACGTCATTTATACGTCATTTATGACGTAAAAAGGCCATGACGTCATTTATGACGTCATGGCCTTTTTTACCCTTCTATTTCTCCCAACTCTCTGAATAATGTAGTCGTAATTATCTCTTGCATTTAATATTTAGTGGTAAACGTTCTAATCCCTACGGCCTGTATGGCTGTTATATCGTGATTATTAAAAATGCAAATCTGCTAAAGAAAGACATTAATGTTTATATTATTCATATTAATAACTTGAAGAAAATACTAGGAAGTATCTGGAACAGAATACCCAGGTACTAAAAGCTTATATTCATAGTATCGATGTATAGGCAGTGAGAACCTTTGAGGCCATTTTTTACAAAGTGCAGTGTACTAATCCTTATTACCTATATGCCAATTTCATCTAGATCTGCTACGCTTAAGTAAACATCCGTTAAGTAATGGAGTCCAGACTTTGTAATGAATGATAACAATAAACAACGTCATATCCATTTCTGTAACAATCAAAATCCATCTCACTACTTTTTCCCCATTACAAGAAGGAGCAAAAAGAAGCAAAGAAACGACAATCCTCCTTCAATATCCCAAGAAACAGCCGTTCCGAGAGTATTCCAAGAAACGAATTCACTGCCAGACGAGCCTCCAACCACTGAAGTAAGTAAGAGATAAGAGGAACGCTAACGGCAAAAGAAAGAAAAGGTAATGCTGATAAGCATGTTGTTGCCAAGACCTCGCCGGAAGTTTGGCTCTCCTTCGCGGTCCTAAGCAGTTCCAGAAGTCTATTTCCACTTCCTTTATTCTTCCGGTATGTATGTGTAGCCGTGTGTCTGTGTTCGTGTGTATGTATGTGTGTGCTGGTATAAGAGAGAGAGAGAGAGAGAGAGAGAGAGAGAGAGACATAAAAAGAAGGTAATAGAAGGCTGATTTTAGAATCTCTTTGAATATGTTTTCATTTATAGTTCTTTGTGAAATTTAGTTTTAAAACACAGGCCATTTTGATTCTCCAACATAACTTATTTTACGGAGATATTTATAACAGTATTCACACACACACAGGAACGCACAAATATAATATATATATATATATATATATATATATATATATATATATGAAAATATGTGTGTAAGTATGCATGTACGTGTGCGTGTAACTAATTTTGCGAATGACATTTTTATACTTTCAATTATTAAGCTGCGCGAAAAACTATTACCGTTCAATTCACCCAACCTAAGGAGTTGCCCATACCAAAAAGGAGTTATACAAAATTAGTTCCTCTGCACTGACCAGGTTTAGAAACCTTGCCCTTTTCGTTCAGTTCATGGGTGACGGTAGACTTAATGTAACTACCCATGAGAAGAGATGGCTAATTATGTAAGCCTCTTAAAACGTATATACCAACCCAAAGAAGAATAGGTTCAGGTCCAGGTTAATGTAGATGCATTTATCATCTATAGTGAATTCAGCATCATGAAGGTTATTTGCTATCCATCCATCTTTATATAAATATATATATATATATATATATATATATACTGTATATATATATATGTATATACATATATATATATATATATATATATATATATATATATATATATACATACATATACATACTTTCATGTGATATGTGGCAATCTTTAGGACGAATCTTCCCCCAAAACTGTAGTTGTAAAACCTGTAAGTGCAAGATCCAACCTCACTCAGTACTAAAAGAAAAGTAGACATGAGTTGAAAAAGATAAGACTAACTTAGCGAGGGATGAGAAAAGTAGGTGTAACGGAAGGAGAGGAGGAGAAGGAGGAGGAAGAAAAAGAAAAGGAAAAGGAAAAGCAGCAGTAGCAGCAGCAGCAGCAGCAAGGCTAAAGAAATCGTCGTCCCTGGACAGTGCTTCGTCTGCAACTTGTCGTGGTGTAATCGAAAAAGTCACGTTGCTAGAAGCTGATTAACCTCCCAAGTGCCTCTTAGTCTCGAAACTGTTAATTGGTTCGTACTCTCCAAAGGCTATTAACTGGTAGAAGCCTCTCTGGAAGAGAAGCAATTCCGGGCTCTCTGCCCGGGGGACGCAGGGAGGCATATCATTAAACGGCCTATGTCATTTGTTAGTCATAAAGTCTTAAACAATATGACAAAGGCCGAGAATTCTTTCTTGAAACTTGGTCAGCGTCTGCCAGTGGGCGATTGACTGTGCAGAGATAGCGATCCCATTTGAAGGGAAGTTGGACGTTCATCTTCGTCCTCCTCTTATACGATTCTCATTAGCATCAGTGTCGAACAAAGAGGATTAGAACTAATTCCAAAAGGTTTCGGAGTCTTTTTCTTTCCGCGCGTTGCACAATTTTCTTTGATGTTGCTTCTTTTATTGAAGCTGAGTGTTGACATTCTTTTGCCACTGGATTCTCGTTGGTAAATATGAATGTTTACTTTATTTTCAGAGATGGAACGTTTTGCCTTTTAATCTCGTAGAGTAACAAATTTATTCTATTATTTTTGAGTAAGCTCGAAATGACATTATTCACAGTTTGAGTGATGCATAATTTGCCATGACGTTTAAATTAATAGTACAAGTAATTTGCTCGATGCCATTACAGAGCTCATTAATATTCAATTGTGTTTAACAATTGAATCATCAATGCTTGTCTCACCTAATCAGAATTATGGTTTGATTGCTTGAAGAGAAATAATAGTATAAAAAAATAATGGGGTTAATATGAAAATACGGTTCAAGAGGATTATTAATTGTCATTTGCATGTGAAAAAACCATGATTGATAATCTTGAATGTAAAACACCAAATCTTTTCAACGTTTGATTTTATTCATAAAGTGTTTTAAAACACGTACTTGTAATTGTACCAAATAATAAATCAGTTTTATATTTCTTTCGTATTTCATACTTGTCGTATGATTAAGAAATCTGAGGGATTTAAGACTTTGCCAACGAAACAGGGGGGTATTTGGTAAAAGAATCTGCAAGAAGCAATTAACCAATTGGCAAGGATTACATTGGAGAAACCATTAAATGTAAAGATGACAATGAAAAATCCTCTTTTCCAAAAACCTTCATACCAAAGCTCTGGAATGTATTTAACAAACGTCCTTCCTCACGCACGCACGCTATATATATATATATATATATATATATATATAATATATATATATATATATATATTTATATGTATATATATATATATATATATATGTGTGTGTATATATACATATATATATAATGTATATATATACATATATATATAATATATATATATAAGAAAATGACATATGTATGTATATATATACCATATATATATATATATATATATATGTATATATATACATATATATATATATTTTATATATATATATTTTATATATATACATATATATATATATATATATATAGAGTTAGAGAGAGAGAGAGAGGAGAGAGAGAGAGAGAGAGAGAGAGAGAGAGAGAGAGAGAGAAAGCCATTTCTTCATAACATGGGTAAATATAATCCATTCTACTACTGAAAGATATTAACCTTTGCTCTCTTTTTTAGATAGGTGTACGACGGACTAAAAGTGGCTCTTTATTCACCTACATTTTTTTTCCGCTAGCCTTGATCCTAAGGATGATTTTCAATGACCCCTTGGAAGCACTTGTGTGATCTTCCCCTCAAAAAGACGAATACCCTACAAATCGAAAAAGGAAAACTATCAATATTTTCTCTTTTTGAATAACGGAATGCAGTTGAGACCCTCTCTGAAGGTGGCGCCACTGCCTGGTTTCCCTCCCATAAGACACAAAAATATGGATGTATATTCACTGAGAAAAGCGGAGATAAAAAATGAAGATTTTGACGTCCCCTCAGAAATTGTTAATCTGAATATTGTTTCTTTCAGGACTGACGTTATTTTGTCCTTCAAATGAAAGCATAATCACAAAACATTTTGTCTTTTTTTTCGCTCCTTGTTGAACGCCATACACCTCAAAAACCGGAAGATGGAGATTTATATAGAAAAAAAATTAATTACAAAAAGGTCAAGATTTCTCGAATAGCAAAGAAACCATTTTACAGCCAATCAGATGTTGGAGAGAGAACGGTGTAAATTTTTCATGTCTATTAAACCTTTTAAGAATGCAGCTTGGAGTACTTCGGATGTTGAGGTTAAGCCGTTTTGAAACGCATTTAAGTGGACTTTAAATCAAAAGCAGTTTATCAATTTATGATACAACTAAAACACGGTAAAATATTACTTTGCTAACATATGATTTTGTGCTGAGTTGTATTTGTATAAGAACTTACTACGATGTTCTTGATTGATTGATTGATTATGAAATTTAGGTCTTGAAGACCAAGCCCCGGAACCCATCAGGATTATTCAGCGCCGTAATGAAGGTTCTTATTAGTGAGTTGTTACTGTTATTATTTCAGAAATATTTGTTTCACCGGTGCTCAGTTAAACAACGTAACCCTGTTTTTGCTTTTAATGAATAGAAGTAGGCATAGTTTAGCGTTATGTGAGTTACTTCACATTCTTTTCCCTTCTGAGAGGAAACTAAAAAACTACAACAAAGGCACAAGTGTATAACCCCAGAATAATAACATACTGGATGGCGAAAGGAAAAACAGCAACAATATTATCAACAGCAACGATGCCAGCCGGAAATATTTAGAAAAGAAACTGTCTTAAGAAGAACAACAACTAGCTTCGCAACTAACTGCAATTGCTTCGAAGGAAAAGTAACTTTAAAAGCACAGACAAGAAAAACAGCAATTAAGAAAAAACAATTAACCAGGGGCTAAAATAAGGCAAAAAAGATACCGAAAAGAGCGACAGCAAAAGCAAGGAAAGATGGTATAAGTAACAATAATAAATATGAAGTTAACAGAAATACCGAATAAAAATAAGCATGATAAATTCCATAATTATGACTTGATATAGATCCATAAGTGATGGAAATGGGTAAAATATATCTTTTAATAACATAAATAAGATTGCTGTCATAAATATTTACATTATTCTAATAGCAACTGATAAAACCTGTTTGTTTACGAGATGAAAACAATCATATCTCACAACAATATCCAAACTCATGAATATTAAAACTGTTGCATCAGCTGCATTAACTATTTTAAGCTGAAAGGAAATTCAAAGTATCTCCTGCCGCGTGAAAAATGGAATTTCTATAAATAAAAACTTGAAAGGTCTCAGTCCCAAAACTATTTGAAAAGAAAGGATGGAAACTTTCCGCTATTTCTGAATAGTATGTTTTTGTCTGAGCGCTTTGAATATCGCGATAAATAGCAATTCGGCAGAACTGCACGCTGAGTTGTTGACACTTATTTTGATATATAAACCGATATTATCGCGCTGTATGAGGTACTTTTGAATTTCCTTTTAGCTTAACATAGTTAATGCAGTTGATGAGAAAGATTAAATATTCGTGAGTTTGGATATTTTCGTGATATATGGTATTCATTAGGTAAACAAACTTTTATTCATTGCTATTAGGTTAATGCGGATTTTTTTTGTCAATTATCTGTTTAATATGTCCGAAGGTTATATATTTAAAAAACTGATCATTTATACAAAATCAAGGCATTAATAAAAGAGTGCTGCCGAATTGCTATTTATCGAGATATTCAAAGCGCTCAGAAAAAACATATTATTACGAAAAGTTTCCATCCTTTCTTTTCAAATAGCTTTGCGACTGAGACCTTTCAAGTTTTTATATGTAGACATTCCATACATATTGTTTTCAGAGTAAATTCTAACGGTGGTATGGAAGGTTTATTTGTGTTTATCTGATATACTGCTATGTTCTTCGTCTGTATTATATTTATTATAAAAAGTAGGATAATATGTATGTATATGTAGGCCTATATATATATATATATATATATATATATATATATATATATATATTTATATATATATATATAAATATATATATATATATTTAGTTTATACATATATATATATGTATATATACATATATATATGTGTGTGTGCGCAAATATATATCTAAGAAAAGTGACACGTTAAATTTTATGTTACACATGCTAGGGTGAAAATGACAGCGAAAATAAAATGGTTGAAAACTATTAGCAGCTGATATAAAAAGGGAAAATTCTCAACTTCCTTATACGTCTGGAATCATACTTATTTTGGATCTTAGTAGTGAGTAGTTGAGATACCGTTTCTTTGTCATCAGAGGGTTAATTACTTTTGCTATAATAGAAGCTAAATAATAAGCATATCAGTATTCTATAATGGAATTACAAATGTATAAGTCCAGCTACATCCAAACGCACAAATTCTTTCAGTGATGAAAGAATCTTCTGTAATAAATAAGGTAAGGACTTCTCGTAATTTTCTCTGCCGCTCATTATTTTCAACCTTGTGAATTTACTCAAATTTTACCAGACCTAGCACGACCCATCTTCAATATTTTGGTATTCTTTCAATATTTAGGTACTCTTTCAAGTTATTTGTACCTAGCTTCCATATCACTAAGAATGGAATGGAATATAAAATTTAAGTTAAAGGCCAAGCGCTGCGACCTACGAGGTCATTTGACGCTGAAAGGGAAATTGAGAATGAAAAGGTTTCAAAGGTGTAACAGGAAGAAAACCTCGCAGTTGCACAATAAAACAATTATTAGGAGAGGGTTTAAGTAAGATGGAAGAAAGAGTTTATGAATGGAGGTACAGTAAAAGGAACTGTGAGTGACTATGTTTTTGTAACACGAAATGCGGGCAAGCCTTAGTCATCTGTCGTAAATAGTTGATATGTCTCTTCACGATATGTTTTCATTTACCCGAGTCTAGCATTCTCCCTTCATTTTATAATATTTATTGCTGCTCATTTTTCAAACTGCTGCTTCAATACCTAATTCGTGGGGCAGTGTGTGCGCGCGTGTGTGTGTGTGTGTGTGTGTGAGAGAGTGAGTTGTTTGTGTGTAAGTAAATGTCCATATCACATAAACACATCAAAGCGGTAAGTCTAATTAATCACGTAGATCAGATAAACCAAAGTGTAAACGAAAACTTTTCCTTTCTAAAACCTATAGCAAAAAAAAAAAATTAAAAAAAAGCTATCTTAGAGGCCAGGAAATACAAAAAAAAAAAGTGAAAATAAACACATTATTTGTCGAGTCTCACATTCAATATTTACGACTTTCCATTAGGATTAAGATTTCCTACGGCGCCTTTTCAGCGAGGTTAAAAACACTGGACCTCTCAAATAACAACAAACAAGGATTCTGAGAAAAGTTGGCCCAAAGCCCATAAGGTAGAAGTGGGTCTCTCACCAGGATATATACTTCCTACGCCAGTGATCTTGACGCTGTAGGTATACCGAAAGTAGAATGTCAGTGAATGTTAGTATGTTTGTGCGCGAATAAATGTGGCTCCTTGCTTGCTTGCTGTGAGTATTTTTCCTTGCTACTGTTTTTCTTCTTTTTCTGCCGTCCCTCTTCGTATTTATTCGGTAGTGTTCTCTACGTCTCGTACGTATTTTTGCTGTCCCCCATGATAATATTTAGGGTGTATTTTTCTCTAGGCTCTTTCTTTACTTTTATTTTTCATTATCCTTCTTCTTCATCAGACGTGATTACTTAATTATTTATATTTTGTTCTTTGCAAACTGACAATGGAAGAGTAATCAGACAGCCATAATGTTAAAGGTATTTTGGTAATATTAACAATCTGCAAAACAACTTCTAAAGCAGTAATTTGATAGAACACTTAATGTAGATCTTTCTTTTTTCGTCAGTTTTAAAGCACTAAAAGTCTTAGGCCACCAGTTTTATCAGAGAGAGAGAGGGAGAGAGAGAGAGAGAGAGAAGGAATCGGAGGGCCGTCGTTATTCACAGCATGAGTTCTTAAATCTCATTTAAATTCAGTATTATATAGTAATTACATTACACCTCTACTCTCTCTCTCACTCTCTCTCTCTCTCTCTCTCTCTCGTTTAGCATGACTTCCAACGCCAGCAACAGCAGGAGGAAACGCCCTGCTGAACCCATGGGAACGTTTCCTTTGCGTTCTCAGGTGCTTTACAGGGAAAGCAGCGGCCTTACGTAGCAACTGAATGACCGAAGTCAGGTGTCTAGACAAGGGAACATAAACACGAGCATGCAATTTCTGATCCCCATGTAGCTACTGTACGTCTTATTGAACTCTTGTTTATTTTATGATATATTCCGATGTTTCACTTTTGTTCGTATCAGGTGCATACAGGTGTATGCAAAGTGTTCATGCATGACTTCTTGATGTTATAAATATACTGATACCTGGGTTTACGTGCTTGAATAAAGAATGATGTATCTGTAGCTCGCTTACTTTTCTGAACAGGATTATATGTATGTCAGTACTTCATGGGTTATCTAGAATGGACCTTGCTCATTCATGTCTGTCTGTCTGTTCATCTGCATGTATGTCTCTCTCTCTCTCTCTCTTTATATATATATATATATATATATATATATATATATATATATATATATATATATATATATATAAATATATAATATATATATATATATATATAATATATATATATATATATATATATATATATATATATATATATATATATATATATGAATTTACACACACACACACAAAACACACACACACACACACACATACACATATATATATATATATATATATATATATATATATATATATATATATATATATATATATATATACATATATATACATATATATACATATATATATATATATATATATATATATATATATATATATATATATATATATATATATATATATATATATATATATATATATATATATATATATATTCAACACTACCCTTCTTCAAAATGAAACATGACACCGATCACTGCTTTATCCGTACTAGGATGAGCCCAAGTACAGAAAATGTTCACAACATTAACAACTTCATACACTATATATAAGGTTCATCATACTATGGAACTCACCTCTATATTGATGACTTGATTTTGCTTCTTGGATATTAATACCTTTTCTTTTCAAAACCGGTTTCACATTATCTGTCCAGCCCTTCAAGTACTTTCTTTCTTCCTCAATCCCAGTACTTCCCATCTAGCCATTTTTCACCAAACTTTTATCCTCCATCCTTCCGACATGAGTCAATGTCTAAAGTTTCTACTTTATTTTTCCTTAATTTGTGTTCATTCTCCACGCTTCATTTCTATAGAGAAGGGTTAACTCAACAGTCCTTTCATACATTCCTTCTTCGGATGATGGAAACACTCCTCAATTCTTTCTAATCTTTTGCAAACAATCTGCTAACGTCCTGCAGTTGCCTACACGGTAACCCAAGTCTTCTTTCATCCTGCCATCTTCGGATGTATTTACTTCCATTCTTCTGCCATTCATTACACCATTCATTACTGTATTTCCCTGGTTTCCATTTGCAATAATAGTTATCATCACAATCTAGCCTTGCTGACATTTATTCCCAAGATTATCTTCTTACAAACACTTTCAAATTCGCTCAACAGTCTCTACAAATTCTCTTCACCAGCTGGTGGTAGTCAACATGGTCTGTTGCCCTTTCCAAGACTTTTCATATCTCTTCATATATCAAAAATTGTTAAACAGCCAAGGAGTTATAACACATTCCTATCCCAGCCTCTTTTCTACACCCGCTTACAAATTTTACGTAAGTATCACTTTCATCATAAAAACTTTTTATTGCTAAGTAACCCTCGTTGACATATATTCTCAGCACTCTCCGTATGCCTCGCTGTGGATTTTTCTGGGTCATTTACTTTAAACTTTCCAATATAATAATTTCTTAAAAATAAACCTTGTTCCATACACTTTCTTCTAGTCTAAATTCAAACTGTTCTTCCTCTGCCAAACGCCCAGTCATCTGCCTTACTTTGTCAGTTAGAATGCTACTAATTTGTTACTCCCCTATAATTCTAATATATAATTCTCTATCAACTTTGCATTCATATCAAGAACAATTATTCCTTTCAACCATATTCCTTCAGAACCTTTTCCTCACCCTGAAATACCAGCCAGTTACATTTTGACCACCGTACTGCAGCGTCTCCAATATGACCACATAAACCCTTGTTGTCTTTCAATTCTTCAACCTGTTAATCGTAAGGATTCTCAAATTTACACTAACCCATTTTACGCACGTAGCAATCACCCCTGCCCTACGTCTCCCTACCACTTTTCAAATATCCTCAAAATATTCACTCCATCGACCCAGGACAGTACTGAGCAAAACATCGTTTAGGGAATCCCCGAAACCACTATGAAACTATTGAAAGAAGTAGGAATATATCCATGCCTACAATGCTGTGTGATGCAAAGGGCCTCTCACTCTCTGTGTGTATATATATATATACTCTCACACACACATATATGTATGTGCGTGTGTCTATGTTTCAGTTCGAGAGTGCGTGCGTGTGCGTAGAGAGTATCAGAAGAATAACAGAAAAGGCACAGAAGTTAGTAATGTTTATACGCAAGCAAATAAATATTTCTTAAATGAGAGCGGTTTGAAGGAAGAGGTCGTTTGAAGACCGCCGCCGTCATCCTAATAGCTTCCCGGAGAACTTTTACCATTTATTGGGAAACTCCAAGGTAGGCCACCTCACTCTTTTTCTCAAAATTCATTGCTATTTTTTTGTTTCCTTTCAAAAAATACGATGTGACAGTTCATTTTGAAGAAAGGAATTACTGATGTTAATGTGTCATTATTACAGCTTACTGCTTTTAGTTGTGAAACTTAGCAAAAGCAAAGGATAACGTGACTGACGTGGAAATGAAGAATAATGAAGGGAAATGAAAATATCAAATAACGTTTTAACGATAATGTCTTAGCTCTCTCTCTCTCTCTCTCTCTCTCTCTCTCTCTCTCTCTCTCTCTCTCTCTATCCAAGGCTACGTTTCAGGACGCGATGTTACTGAAACCTCTGAAAAGCTAATACTTTCCAGAGATGTGTATCTTCCCTTTCAACATTTTCCAGGATTTTCAGGGATCATAACTTAGTAGAAAGTGAAGGTGGGTCTAAAAGGAAATCAGCTTGTTTTAAGTACCAAATATCACATAGTTATTTCCTAAAAGTGAAACACATTACAAGGAGAAAATGAATTGCTTGAATCATATCTCTAAGCACTACATTGCATAATAATTCTGTTCGTAAATATGCCAAAGACCCTAATTAAAAGCTTTGAATCATTCTTGGAATAGTTAAGAGAGAGAGAAAACTATTAGCAAGCTGTAGCAAGAGAGAAAAGTATTAAGCTTAAATCTCTGTATATAACACCTCTCAGATACCCACTGGGAACTATTTATGCAAAGAGGAGATCGTAAGTATTTATCTCTATATGCGTCATTCCCCAGCATGCCAGAGGAAAAGAAACCTTAAGAGCGTTGGACATAGAGATCGAATTCCTGTGGCACCATCGTCATGTAAGCGTCCGTCTGATTTTTTATAAGGAAAGCTTCGGTACCATTACCGAAAGGGAAATAAATCTCGTAAGGTAGACCGAAAACTTTTACATATCCTCATCAAAATTCGTAAAGTTGCCCGCCCAAAGACATGAATAATTCCTCCGTTGTCGTCCTACATTATATCAGAAGTCACACACACACACACACACACACAGAGAAAATTTCAGGTGCCTTCAATGGGTGGGGCAGCCGAGCAGAGACAGAGATGACGGCTCCAGAATTTATATCATATCATTTGCGTCACCCACAAGGGCGCTGCCTCTCTTTCATGAAATCTAACTGACTCTTGGAATCTTATCTATTAAATTTTCTTTTCTTTTGCCTTGGAAAGTAAAGAAATTTATCTATTCATAGTCTACGAATTATAAAGACATTCTAAAGGTAAAGTGTCTCATTTGAATATTTGTAAGTTAGAACAGCTAAACAATTTTCCGAATCTCATTCTCAAGGCAAAAAAAAAAATAATTATAAAAAGATGAGAATTGTTTCCATGTTATTCCAATTATTCTTACCTGATCTGCCGACAGCTCTTTCAGCCATTAACCCATGGCTATCGCCAGGGCTACACCAAATCAATAACAGAGTTAAAGTCAGAAATAAACTTTCGCAAGACTGGATTCCCTAGCTCTGACAAGAGTCTAGCTGGTTTGCAACTGAACTTTCTTGTGCTGGAGGGTAGGACGTAGCCACCACTAAAATATTTGTTCGATTTTTTCCCATTGCAGCAAGACGTTCTTTATAGTATTGTGGTTCCCACATGCTTGTATTTTATGCATAGTTTCCTACTGGTCAAAAAACCATTTTTCGAAGAATAACCATAGACTAATTCCTCTTTTCCATTTCATTGAGATGACTTAAAAAAGTTAACTTTAAGTTAAGTGTATCTTAGTTTAACCAGACCACTGGGCTGATTAACAGCCCTCTAAATTGGCCAGATTAGATTTATTTATTGGCTAGAACCAACTGGTTACCTAGCAACGGGGCCTGCAACTTATTGTGGAATCGAACCACGTATGACGAAATGAATTTCTATCACCAGAAATAAATTCCTCTAATTCTTCATTGGCCGGTCGGAGAGTCGAACGCTGGGCCACCAGCGTGCTAGCCGAGAGCTCTACCCACCCCGCCAATGAAAAAGTTAAATGTGTTTCTATTATCTACATGGAATTTAATTCATACCATCATCTGGCTTCCTAAATTGATTTTATCAAGATAACTCACTAATTAAAATCAAAGCATCCTTTTCGAAGATTTTCGAACTTAACTCCGCTGTGAGTGTCAACTGATTCAGAGAACGGTGCCACAAATGAAGCTATTCTGCGCCAGCGTCG
>NC_089752.1:20058000-20068000 GCF_040412425.1 Macrobrachium rosenbergii | reverse complement strand
AATGCATCTCGAATCACTGGTAGGCCAATTTATGAACTTTATTATCTCTCTCTCTCTCTCTCTCTCTCTCTTTCTCTCTCTCTCTCTCTCTCTCTCTCTCTCTCTCTCTCTCTCTCTCTCTCTCTCTCTCTCTCTCTCTCTCTCTCTCTCGCAGTTGTTTATTTAAAATATGACTATACGTCAAAGGTAAAATCTGAACCTAAATTAGGAGTTTTGTGAAGAAAATGTCCCTCTAAAGATTCTTGCAAATTCTGTTCATCATATTATTAAAGTGATTTGAATAAGCTAATCTCTTGCAGATGTTCAGTTCAGTGCTGAAAAACTGTTCATTCACAATTTTCAGTGGTCTTGCAAGAATTGCGGTGGGATAATACACAAAATTAGGTTTGAGGACTTGCAATTTCCAACCGATCTTGTAAATTTGAATAGTATACAGGCCACCTCTTTCCTCTCCTCTGAAGGAATCGTGCCCCGTCTCATTATCAAGGATACCATCAGTCCTAGGTGACTGAAGCCTCTGAACAGCATCCTTTTGTAAGAGTGAAAAACAGTAATCATCCTAGCTTTTATTCTGTTAATACTTTTGCTACTTTTGAAAGCCCTTCCGTAGGCTATTTGATGATTTGATGGTACATTGAACCTATTTATTGCTGTGCATTATTATTAGCAAGGATCTGGGTACTAAATAGTTCCATTTCTCTTGAGATAGATTTTATCATTATTTGCTCATACGAAAAAATTTTGGAAATCAAGAGCAGATTCTTGATAAAATGGAGAATACCGTCAGTGCCTTATTACTCAAGGGAAGGTGGTCTTGCGTTGCTGAATTAAGGATTATTAAGTGAGAGGTTACCATCTGTCATTTAGGTTAATGTGATGCGAAATCTAGTTTGAGAAATTACCGAACTGTAGTAGTGGGTTCGTCAAAGAAAGATATAAGATTTAGAATGGCCTCCTTTACCCTTCTATCTTTGGATTTAGGCCAGGCTTTTACCTCTATTTCTCTGACGGTACGAGGTAGTGAAGGAAAGTTAAACTTCACATAAGAAAAGTGACAAAAAATCATAACATTGTTATTTGTCATAGCTTTATTTTTTCCATTTTCCTCAATTTTTACCTCTCTTTTACTCTTACATTAGCAGATCTAACCTATCTTTCGTATACATTTTGTTCCACAATATAATTCATTAATCATTCGAAATTTCTTTACAATTATCCATTGATTTCTCTAAGGTGTATTTTGTTTGACTTATAAATTTATTTTAAATAAATAAATGAGCATATTTGACTCTCCAATTCCAAAGAATTTTTCTTTAAGAATCCTTTCCTTAAGAATCCTTTCCTTTAGAATCCTTTCCTTTAGAATCCTTTCCTTAAGAATCCTTTCCTTCACAGCAATCACGAAATCGGCGTCTTCCGGTCTGTCCGAAGTTTCGCATTAGGTTCTTGTTATGAAAAGTTTGCGGTATTGGTTATGCTCATGGCATAATGCATAAGCCCTTATCAAACGAATCTTTTCAATTTTCTTTACGGCGCTAAGTGACTGCCAAAATATTCATACGCGATCGTGGAGGCAAATAAGGTTTTCCTGAAGAACCTTCTACTTCTTCATTTTCTTTTGTCATTCTTTCGCTTGTGCGAATTTTTCATCTTGTGAGGGAATTTCCTTTTATAGTTGTCTTGGAATGGAAAATTCTTTAATACTTTATTAATATGTATGTATGTATGTATGTATGTATGTATGTATGTATGTATGTATGTATATAAATTAGCACTTTGCATTCGTGAAACATAAGGAAATATTTTCCTTTCTTCATTCTTATGTATGTATGTATGTATGTATGTATGTATGTATGTATGTATGTATGTATGTATGTATGTATGTATGTATGTATGTATGTATGTATGTATGTTAACAATAGCTCCTCGTAGTTATTGCGGTAAAATGCCCAACGCCAGGCACAAACTATTAAATATGAAAGAAAGCACAGCTTGAATTGTTGATAAGATTATTAAACATGAATGCGCAAATATTTCATATATTTTGTGGCGTCAAAGAGCAATACAGCGGTTGGCAAAAAAAACAAATTATATATCTTGACATAGCCTCTAATTTGAATACATTTATGGAAAATAATCAAAGTAATAAATCATAACCGTATTATTTAGACAGTTAGGTAAATTGCTATGTAATTTTCGCAAAGTGGCAACTCCTGGGAGTTTACCTACCTCACTCGTATGGATAGTTAATTATTGTTATGCCTTTTCTCATCATTCGCCCAAGTGCTCATGGCTGATGCTTCCAGTCAAAAGGTTTTGGCTGAAAATATTTTACTGGTCATTCAAAAAAAAAGGCACAATTCCAGATGAAATGACTGTGTGACCTCAAAGTATTCACATTTAGTAGGGAAATTACACAGAAACTTAACCCTTTAAATAACTTCTGTTTAGAGCTTAAATGCCGTAATTTTTAACTCCTGGGATGAAAGACCCCAAAGTAGTTAAAGTTCCTTATCGATTAACACAGGTCTTTCGTAATCACATGAGCAGCGAATTTACAAACTCAAATCTTCATCGTTGTTTGGAGTTTAAAAATTTTTCTTTGTAAGACAAGAACATTGAAACTTCCAAGCCCAGAAGGAAATTTCATTTTACGTTCGCACGGTTCGTTTCCCTCACTGCGAGGAGATTCGTCGATGAAAATTTCCTCAAAATAATTTTGATTTTAATATCATGTAAGGGATCGAATACAAAGCTTTGCAGCATTCATTTCTTGACCCCGGCTCCTCAGTTGCAACCAATTTGAAAGACAGACCAACGCAGTCACAAAAGAGATAACTTAAAAAAAAAAAAACTTCAAATGTTGTTATAACTAAACACAAATACCGTAGTGATATTTTAAATTTTTTTGTGATGTGGATGAAAGAGGCAGCATATGGCATAAATAATACATTTCAACATAGCACCTCAATTAATTAATTTTTTTATGAAAAATTAATCACAGTGATAAAATATAACTCTAGCGACCTGAAAGACATAAGTTAGCAATTCGACAATTAGATCATTTATTGTCATTATCACAAAGTAGAAAATTCTTGGAGTTTAAATTAAATACTCACGCACACGCAACGAGCTGAACACTCTTAATTGTTATGCCTTCTTTTTCAATATCTCGCCGAAGTTTCTATTAATAATTCTTCCAATCAAAAGGTTCTGATGGAAAATATTTTATTTGTCAGTCCCACAGCGGCAAAATCCTAGACTGAGTAAACGCGTGACCTTAGGGATCACAAAAATCTATTCCTTTTTCAAAATAGATAGAACCAGTTTAAAATATTTTTGTATAATCTTTTGGCTGGAAAACATTCATTCGGTGTAAATATCCTATTGATTACCACAGGTCTTTTTCCACATCTGAGGTCAACGTCATGAAAAGTGAATACGTGAGCTCAAATCATCGGAGGTAAGAAGGTCAAACATAAGAAAATTATCTTTTGCCCAATGTAGAGATATGTGACATATCACTTTCACTGTTAAAGTAGCATAGTGCAACTTACTGACCCCGGAAAGGAAATTCATTTTTCGTTCACACAGTTTCTTTGTTTTTACTGTTTGGAGGCGTTGATGGATATTTCACCAAAATATTTAAGACTTTAATATCCTGAAATAAATCGATGACAAGGCTTTGCAGAATTTATTTCTTGACCTCGAATCTTCAATTCCAAACATTTTGGAAGAATTCTGTATGCACAGCTGAAAGTTTGACGAGTGGGAGGGATCTTTCATTAGAAAACTGTAAGTTTTCGCATAACTTCCATGCCAACTCTGGTATATCTAGATTTTATCTGCAGCCGCTTTACTAGAATCCAGACTTTTTTAAGCTGTCGTGATATTTCCTTCAATTTATCACGCTAAATACTTGAAAAACGTCGGCATCCATGCATAATAATTATAAACTTTCATGTTTAGCTGTTCTTAGGCATCAGTTCCTTTGAGGCACGGTGCGTGTTACATTTGTGTAAGAGTAAAATTAAGTTTTTCCATTTTTGCATAAGTGGCGTTCGTTATGCAACACCATCTTACTTGGTCATACTGTTATTAAAGAATTAAATATCTAATTTGTTATTTTGGTGAGACCTTGATTATGACACTTGCTGAATGTCATAACGTGATATGAACAATTGGTATTAGGTATGAAGTAGCCAACACTGGTCATTAGCTACTTGAAATTGTAAATTAAGTCTGATGTCAAAATTTTGATGGGAACAAAAGAGGGCAGAATTTAATCTATGTTATTTTCTATTAAATGGGAGGAAGCTTGAAACAGAAGAACACAAATGTAAAATATGTTAAATAAAAAATAACTTTAGCTGATAGAGGCACAGACTGATTGTAAAAACACGAAAAAAGGTAGAAAGTAATTTATAATAATAGAAAGATAAACAGTGGCCTATCTCTGTCACCCACACACGTTCATATACATAAACACTCTCTCTCTCTCTCTCTCTCTCTCTCTCTCTCTCTCTCTCTCTCTCTCTCTCTCTCTCTCTCTCTCTCTCTCTAACTGATAAAGGCAAGATTCAATATAAGCCGCTTCCAAGGAGGGAGTGTAATTTAGACATCCGTTGCTCACAAAGGCGAATTCCTCTTCGTGGTGATTCGATCTCGCCCCGTGATTTTAGCTTTACTGTTTCCAGCAATAAGGGAAAGAGCTGATCGCATTCCACAGACGGAGATACTTGTTCGCGCTCTTACTACATCTGATTTGCTTACTCTCGCGCCCTTCGGCAGCTTAATACTCTGTCTGGAAGCCATTCGCCTCCACATGAGGGTGTGTGTGTGTGTGTGATAGAAAGAGAGACTGAGAGATCATTACTCTATATATATATATATATATATATATATATATATATATATATATATATATATATATATATATATATATATATATATATATATATATGTATATATATATATATATATATATATATATATATATATATATATATATATATATATATATATATATATATAATTATATAAGTTGTTGAATACGATGAATCTAAATAGAGACACAAATATGATTGTTCTTCCCGGGTTAGTGGGTCCTAGGAGGGTTTTGAATTCTTTGTGTAGAGATGTAGTTACTGAGGATCACATTAGTGAAGAGCGTGAAGGTATAGCTCAGAACGGGTAGGGAATGAATAACAGGCCTAGTATTGTTGATGCTCAATTTAGAGATAGGTGATTAATTCTGGAGATTGGGTCAAATCTTGAGAATAGGTTTGTTATCATTTTCAGTTTATTATATATATATATATATATATATATATATATATATATATATATATATATATATATATATATATATATATATATGTGTGTGTGTGTGTGTGTGTGTGTGTGTGTGTGTGTGTGTGTGTGCATAATGTTTGTATATTTAGTTTTGTTCAGCTATTGCAAAACTGGAATCTGCAAATTCCGTAATAATTCAGGTATAGTCTGTATTCTTTTGAAATTACTGAGAAGACCATAACAGGCATGTTTCCATTTTATACAATAACGAGAAAAATTGCCCATGTGCATTATTACTCTTACAGTATTACTTAAGGACATATTTTTTTAGACAGAAATGAATATCCTCGATTAAACTGATTGGTCTTTATTATAACCCGCAGAATTTATTCTCAAGGAGAAAGACAACAAACAAAACTACACCCTTTATAAGTAAAACCTGCTGCGAAAACAGCACAAAGTTCTGCAAGTTATTCGTTAATTTACTACGAAGTTTCTCCCGTATGAAGGAAATTCCTCATTGCTCAAGATATAAGACGTTTAGATGAAAATTTCCGCTTGAAAGTTTCCTTTGTTATCGGGCAGATTCCAGCCCCACCCCGCCCCCCCACCCCGTCCCCTCCCCACAACCTTATGGTTCGGAAGGTTACGTGCGCTTACAATGGCTTCTTGTCTTAAGTCAGTAAAGTTTTCGCCATTAGATTGCAAAATACCCTACGAGGCAGAATAGCCTAGTCTAATCTATCCCTTGTGAGAGTTATTTAAGAATCTTTGGTTTCTTCGGGTACTGTTGATCAAGACGGCGTTAAATATAGATTTAAAAACCGCAAGACACAACTCATTGGCTAAAATACATATCGTAAAAGGAAAAGAGATTGAATTTTTGTTTTTATAATATATATATATATATATATATATATTATATATATTATATATATATATATATTTATATATATATATATATATATATATATATATATATATATATAATATATATATATATATATATATATATATATATATATATATATATATATATATATATATATATATATATATATATATATATATATATATATATATATATTACAGTCAACGCGTAATCAGTCATTACGCGTAATGACTGAAATTTCAGTCATCACGCGTAATGCACTTGGGGACATTTGATCCCCAGGAGGTAGACTAAACACGGCGAAATACTTTTGGCCCCCAGGGACTAGTACTAAACCCGGCGAAACAGTGTAGATGACTCACTGTTTCGCCGTGTTCTCTAGCTCTGGGATCAAATGTCTCCCTAAGTGCATTACGCAGGATGACTGAAATTTCAGTCATTGCGCGTAATGACTGATTACGCATGTTGACTGTAACACACACACACATATATATATATATATATATATATATATATATATATATATATATATATATATATATATATATATATATATATATATATATATATATGTGTGTGTGTGTGTGTAAGATAAAAAAGGGAGTTTTAGGCTAAGGAGTCACTGAGCGTAGAGTTTCTATATTAATTATGAACGAGGGGGAAAAATGTAATCACGTTTAAAAGATCAGCTTCATTCACGAAAAAAAAAAAAATCAAATATCTATTATTTAACCTCTTTTGGTAAAGGTGAGGGTGCCCTGATTAATTGAAATCAATAATTTCATTAAGAATTTTATTTGCTAGAAATCGAGCCTGACTTACAGTAGGTTAGCTTTATTTTTTCATCAGGGTATATTGTAGTTCTGTTGTGCGTCTGACAAGCGTATGGTTTAGGTGTTCGAAATAACAAGCGATAACAAGCACTGCGCTTTCGAAAGCAATATGGATTGACGATTTCTAAAGTAGCTTACTTATGGGAGCAGAAACTTACGAAACTGAGAGAGGGAAATAAATCATAATGTTGACACGTGTGTTATGGAAATATCGTTACAGGTAAATTCTAATTAAAACATTGTTTTTATATATTAAGAAATAAGTTCCCGTGCCTTTTCAAAAATTAGGTGTTGGAATCATGATCATTAGAAAGAGAATATCTTATGATTGGTTTACCAAAGCTGTGTTTCGATTACCTCGTTGTTGGTTTTCAACATCGATTAGATGATCGGATACTGGGTAATTTAAGCTTTCAAGAAAATTAGTTTTGATTCACTGTCTTCTACGTAGAACTGTTAAACTATTCATGAGGCGTCGAGTATAACCTTTCCTACTGCAAAGCGGTATGTTTTCTCAAAATCCTTCTCCGATTAATGTTGGACAATTTACATTCAATTTTTTTATTTAGTTTTTTGTAGAAAGTGTAACCTCAGAACAGAGGCAAAATAAAAGTTTTATTAACAAATTAGCTCCAGGAGTCTTTACCAGTTATGTTCCCCGGCGGCCCTACTTTGACATAAAACAATCTACTATTTTATATCTATGAATGAGTGTGTGTTATATACCACATAATACTCCAAACGTAATTGGAACTGTATCCTATTTTTCCAACATGAATAAAATCAGAAGGATCCAAAACCACAAAAAATCTAACAACAGGACCAAAATTAAGGACCGGGGTGTGTGCTCCAGTAAAACAATTTTACTCTTAATTATATCACATTATAATTATACCACAGTATAATTACATGGATTAATAACACGCTGTTGAGATAATCCGGCATTGCTCACAGGCACAACTAAAATTTAATCAAATCTGCTCATATACCTGTGTGATTAAGATAATAATGTAATCAAATGGACTTTATTTTTTTATCTCCCATTGCCTACCTCTTTCACTTTCACACACATATATACATACTTACAGACACGCGTGCATGAAGTGTTTTATACCTGTGTGTTAAGAGCTTTGTACTTAAAATTAACTATCGTTACAATTTTCGTGGAACAAGGAGTGACGCAATGCACAAGGATGATATCCTTATAAAGGCTTTGTATTAGATAGAACTAATGATGGAGTAGATGGTACTTGGGTGTTCAAGCAGAGAGAGAGAGAGAGAGAGAGAGAGAGAGAGAGAGAGAGAGAGAGAGAGAGAGAGAGAGAGAGAAAAAATAATATTTTCATCGGAAAGGAGCTTTAAAGGTGTTTGAAATGATCTTGTTCCCCCGAGGATAAGGCTTTACTCCGAATGCCAGAAAAACGTAATATTATCTTTTAAATTAATCTTTAAGAGTATTTTCCTTGAAGATGCTTAGCCGGTTTTTCATTTGTAATTAATTCGTGAGATTATAATTAACTTGTTTCTGAGAATATTTTTTTCTTAAACAATAGGATTTGATGTATTTACTCAAAATGCTGTGGAAATGTATTTCAAGAGGCGAACATCAATTTAAAATCGCTTTCAAGCTTCCTATATGCACAAAAGCAGCAGTCGACTTGGAACGTATAAGTGAATAAAGCTCTTCTCATACTTCCTCTCTCTCTCTCTGTCTCTCTCTCTCTCTCTCTCTCTCTCTCTCTCTCTAGTACAGCGTCAAAGGTAAATTTATCAGTCACTATTTTCGTTTCTCTCATTTCTGATTTTATTCTAATAACTAAAATCCAGTTAAAATAAAAAAAATTGTTTAGTCATTTTGAGGCTAAGTTATCATAAAGTTAACTAATACTTCCAAAGTTAGCATTCAATCGATGAACTGATAGACAGACAGGGAGAACGACAAATATAAAAACAAGAGACATGTTGATATGAAGATTGAGAGAGAGAGAGAGAGAGAGAGAGAGAGAGAGAGAGAGAGAGAGAGAGAGAGAGAGAGAGAGAGGGTGGGTGGGGATGGGTGGGGTGGTTAATCATTTGTCACTGTAAGTTATAAGATTAAAAAAAATTGTTAACCAACTTTTTAGAACTTTCTAAATGGATAATATTTCCTCTGCGAGTTGCTGTTCGCCTTAGTTTGTTGCAGTTAATAAATAGAGATAAATTTCTCACAACATTAGTGTATGGAAATATTAATCAATTATATTTTAGACAAACAATTTCCTAGGATTAATTATACGAAGAATTAAATGATGCAATATACTTTTCTTTCTATGAAATACCCTCTTATTAGTTATTTACAGGTAGACTAATGATATAATTCGCATAAACGTCCACTAAACAATAGCAAAATCTTTCTTCTCTTTTCTCTCTCTCTCTCTCTCTCTCTCTCTCTCTCTCTCTCTTATAAAAAGCAAATCTCATATGAATGTACTTCAAAAAGCCTTGTTGATTCTGAAACAGTACTCAAATATTTGTTGTAAAATTAATGACTCAGCTATATCAACCAACTCATAGCCTCTCGCCTTTGCTATGAATGCTCAAAGGAAAGCCCGGATCGCACTTATGCAAAGGTAACCTATAGTTAATGTGCTTCATTTAGTGGCTAAGGTTAACTTCTCATTAAATGTGTGGGTCTGTGGTCTTTGAGGATATTATATTTCCCAAATTGGAGAGAGAGAGAGAGAGAGAGAGAGAGAGAGAGAGAGAGAGAGAGAGAGAGAGAGAGAGAGAGAGAGAGAGAACCCCTATTTTATACGTGAATGAACATCTCGAAGATACAAGTAAGAATTTTATATTTCTCAAAAACTGCACCCCCTTTTGTCTTAGTTTTTCCATTTCCTGGTTTTTAGTTTATTAACAAATTCATCAATAAATACGACACTCTCCAAAACCTGTCTTGCTTGAATAATACCTTTTCCTACACATTTTTAACATTCCGAAA
>NC_089752.1:20045500-20055500 GCF_040412425.1 Macrobrachium rosenbergii | reverse complement strand
TAAATTATATCGATTAATTAGCTTTCTTTTACTTTGGAAGTGTCAAAGGCTAAGAAATACAGAATGACATAAAAAGACAAATATTTCATATTTCATTATAGTTGGTATGAAATAGTTCACACTAATCTATAATAAGATCCTTGTAGTTACTGCAGTCAACCATGATATCAACAACATAAAATTCTGAAATGAACAAATTCTCATTTATTGACTATTATTGATTAAACCCCTCAGTCTCAAGAATTTTCACCTTTGATCACATATATATTCACTCAAGAAATGTGTTGTTTGACTGGGTTACTAAAAGAATGACGTTGACCCTTCCAAATCAGAAAGCTTCAAAATTTCCATAAACCTAATCAATAGTTATTTATGACTAGAACTTCAAAGATCCTTTAAGGTTATGGCTTATGCTACGTTATGATAAAGTAGCATATAACATTGATGAAATTAACAAAATTTTCCTTTGGTTGGTATACGTTTACCCGAGAGCATCACTTTGAAACCTCAGAGAAATTCCTCACGGAATAGTTTCCATCCAACTTCGAAAAGAATGGATGCAGCTGTGCATGGAGTGTTGAAGCTGGGGTTAACTTACGTGTAGTTTACTCCTCCAGGAATAAACAAATATTTATTCTTTTCAGTTATCATGTGAACGTGGGCCGATTAAATATATTCCATTGTGAGTTCTGAATCATATTTTTACGTTAGGAATCAAAAGGAAAACTTTAAACTATAAATATTTCCAACTTTTAAAATATACTGTCAACGTTGGCAGAGAGAGAGAGAGAGAGAGAGAGAGAGAGAGAGAGAGAGAGAGAGAGAGAGAGAGAGAGAGAGAGAGAGGACTAAATATAAGAAAATATGTATTAAATACAAAATAATCTCTAATTACTGCTTATAATGGCTAGATGGCCTATCAAGGATATGCGAAGCAAAACATGTTTAATGCCGAGTGCGTTCCCTTGACATTCCATGCAGAATTGAGATGGAAAAATATTATACTTTAGATGTTAAACACACGACATATCTTCAAATTCTTACATCACCTTTGCACTGCTTCAGTTAACATCTGTCTTTTGCACAAATAAAAGATTTTTCTACTTGAAAAAAAATATTCAAAACTATTATACGAGGATGTATGCATGAGACACTTCTTTCTTCTTTCTTCTTTCTCTCTCTCTCTCTCTCCTTGCTGTCTGACACTTTCCATGATACGATTCTCCATTTCCAAGCTTTTAAAAACCCTTGGTCATTCTTTCAAACCTCAGGGAGATTGTTTTTTAAACCCGGAAGCTTCTCTGATTTCGCCATATTATCGCGAGCTATAATCCCTCAATCCACAGGTAGTTTAATGACGTTAATGATGTATTTTACATGCAGGTTCGAGAGAGAGAGAGAGAGAGAGAGAGAGAGAGAGAGAGAGAGAGAGAGAGAGAGAGAGAGAGAGAGAGAGAGGCGATGTTAAAGGTAGAAACATAAGCAATATGACGAGCCGGTGCACTGACATTTTCTTGAGAGTAAAGATCATCCTTAGGCATACATTTAGAAACACTTGTTCCTTTTCCATTTTCAAGGACTTAATCTCTACTATTCTACTCTATAATTCTAACAATATCAGTTTTAAATTTCCTATTTTATGGACATTAATCTTTTTCTCCTGTAGTTCCCAAAAGTGTGTGTATTGAAAATGTTCTGAGAGCATTCGCTTGGAATCTATGCATTAATTACATATAAAAACTACTCTGAATAAATTACTGCCAGAATTATATGCCAGAAGGACATATAATATGGTACATTTTCTTTCGATAACATTGATAACATTCGTGAAAATACTGAGATGACCATTGATGTAGTCACATTCCCCATATACGAGAATATATCATCAATATATCCTGAGAATTTATCATCAATATATCCTAAGACAAATGCATGTAAAAGATAAGAGGGACTTCAATGCCGGCTAAGACAAAGAGAGATTACCTTATCTTTGGGTAAATGCCAAAAATATGATGCATTAGTATATGCTCTCATAAAGAATATGACCTTTAATCCTGAAAGGTTCTGTTGAAGGAGAGGGGAATGAATGCTGTGAAAGATTTGTTGGTGATCCTATTTCCATTCGTTCGACATTACTGCTATTTATTATAACCCTTGACCGAGTGCCCTAACCAATGGTTTGGCTTCTCTCTGAAAGATTACTCCTTCCTTTCTTCTTGGCTACTCTGTCTTATTTATTCTGCATCATATATGCGACCCATTGTTCCCTTTATTCAACAGTCTTTGTGAGAAGTATTTTGGTCTTGTTGCTAATATACTTACTCTTCATAAATAAATTTAGTAATTCCACGAAGGCTGCCACTGAAGCTGGCTTTTATTTCTGGAGCTGTTAATGCATTTATACTGATCCTGGCTTGCGCAGAAAAAAAAAGTTTAGACAGACTAAATTTTCTATAAAGGAAATGCTTCCTCTGTACTGAGACACTTCAGAACTTTTCAGGTGTTGAGAAAACTAACGCTCGTCTAGTAAAATTTAACAGAACTTCTCCCTCTCTCTCTCTCTCTCTCTCTCTCTCTCTCTCTCTCTCTCTCTCTCTCTCTCTCTCTTTCCATACAGTCTGACACTTTCCGTGATACGATTCTCCATTTCCAAGCTTTTAAAAAACCTTGATCGTCCTTTCAAGCCTCAGGGAGATTGCCCTTTAAACCTTTTCAAAACGGGTAATGATTCTTGCCGAGTCGTAAATGACCAAATAACCTATTTATATTCATATTAAGTACACCATTCTTTTGAGGCTTTCCAGCAGTAGTGTAGGGAACCTTTGAGTCCTATCTTAGAGTATTGTATAAGTATTAAGTATACTTTGCCTATCATTTAAAGGAAAATCTTCCGAGGTCATGTACAAATGACTTGTATCTTACTATAGGGCGTAACTAGTTTCTTATTCGTTATAACTACGTATTTTTTTGACGTTTCTTTTGAAAGACATTACTGTTCAGTTTCTTACCACGCTGACTGGGAAAACCTAAGCTAGTCTAAGTTATTTTCCAATTGTAACGGATACCTAGTGTTCGTCCTATGAACTACTGAGTCAATTAAAATTAATCTGAAGCTAAACAGACATATATTAATTTTCAAGGAGTGTTCCTTAACTTTACTCGGAGATGGGAAAAAAATACAATAGGCATATTTTGCATGAAAACCATTGCTTACAATCTCTATCTAAAACCAACGAAAGCTAAAAGAATTCTGAAGAAAAAGGATAATAAATTCTGCAATTTACATGACTGACTGAGATTCATTTAGGTGAATTTTGAAATATAAAACAAAATTAACCGTCTTTTATATCGTAGTTAATTAAGCTACGAACCTTTTATCACAAATAGTTGACAAAAGTTCCTTTTTACGGAGAATTCACTGCTCGTGTAATTTTTTGTACTCTTTCTTATTGCATTCAATATCTAATTACATTTTTGTAGAACAAGTTTCATGTGATTGACTGGAAATCATTAAATCAAGGTCAGAGTTCCTTTCACTTGCAACTCTGATCATGATTCGTTTTACGTGAAAAAATATATATAAATGCCTTACCCAAGGGAAAGAGACAGACATACAGACGAATAGAGGAAGAGAGCGGATAAAGTACTGCTGATATTTGCTGGTAATTTTATGATTTGCCTTTAGAATAAAAAAACAAATAATGAAAACCAAGCAAACTGGTAACTTCAGTTGCTCAAAATACATTTCATTATTATGTAAGTACCAAAATATAAACAACAGCAAAAACAAGACCTTTTGCTGACCTGATAGAGAGTTTCTATAACTGACTAATTACTTAGAAGCATATTAGCATTACACTGCAAATTTTAATCATTTTCGTTCCTTTTACAATAGCCAGATAACAAAAATTATCTCATGTTTAGATGTCGCAAACATTAGATCTTTTTGACTATATGACTGTTTTAAAAATGATTATGTCTTTGTTATCTGTTGTCAATGAGTCTTGAATTACTTATACAATTACGTAACTTCTGATATCTTTCTGTTTAGCAGTTTTGTCACGGATGCATTAGAGGTATGAGGAAATGTGTTATATGAGGATTTAGGATAGATTTAGGGTAATATCGGAAGAGACGCTAAGCATTTGTATAATTTGCGAGATCAGTATCCTGGATAATGTTCGTTTCTTCTATCTAATATTATTCCGTCACGTTTACGCATTGCTTTTACATACAAACTCAACATGTATATCTTGTTATTCACATTTTTAAGTCTTATGGAATAATACTGAAATCATTCTTGTAAAAAAAAAAGTTCAGTCTTAAAGTGAAGGTAATGTACGAAGCTCGCATCAACTTTGTCTGCAAATTTACTAAATTGTATATTTTTATTTATCTTGTAAAAGACTGCAATTTATCTGCCATGGTGAGACAAGTAATTACACTTAGCTTGATTGCAGCTTAGCAATCCAGTTTTTTCCAGAGTTAAATTATTCATCTGTATAGATTTAACCTCATAATTTCTAGGAATAGGATAATTCAGTGACATTATTGACATTATTTCTGTGCATTGTTGCGAATGATTTCGTGCAATATATTATGTCACTTTAAAATTATAAGTATCAAACACTAAGAGCTAAAAATAAAAGGCTTTTATTGATGGACAATTAGCACTGTATTTAATCTCAATTTTTTTTTTCTAATCTTTTTCTCTCCAAGTCAAGGTGAAAGGCGGGCTGTATATTTCCAAATTTGTTTCAGAATAAGCTCCTTCTTTTGAACGACGTTTCTACAACTTTACAAAAAAATAATAATATTCCGCCAAGACTACTCATTTCTCTAAGCACATGTCCATATCATTATTCATTCTTCAGTCTTAAGCATGATTTCCTAACTCATTAATTTTTTAAATTGGATTTTTCCATTTCTTACAGAACATAATTCCGTTGAACCAGAACCACAATATGGAACATATGCAATACCTCTTGCTTTCTAAAAGTAACAATCACCCAATCTATCAGTGGAACTTCAAAGATTTGCGTATTAAACAAAAATAATCTTTGGGACGAGAGATACGATGAATAAATTTCTCCTTTACCCACAAAATATGAAATGCAAAAGAATCTCAAAACGGAAATATAGAATATATCAAATATCTCTGGGTGATTATTTAAAAGAACTTTTATCAGCGCATTTTCTTTTACAGCAATGCAATCGGGAAAAATTGATTTATCGCTTTACAAGGGACCTCTTTGGAATAGGAATGAGCTCAAAAAGAATCATAAATTCATTTCTCTTCCAGAGCAGGCTGATTGCTAGGTGAGGGGAGGGTAAGAAAGACAGATATATTATTAAAAGTGGAAATAATGTATTGATTATCATGATATAACACTTGCTAATACAGAGTTCAACCTAATGAATAGATATACAGAGTGCAACCTAATGAATAGATGAATATCTATATATCTTTCTGGCTATCTATGGGATAATAGTGTTAGCCCTTTTTCTAAATTACAAACGAAGACTTTTTCTTCAAACTAATCTCGTCAGAGTAGTAAATCTTGGGATTTAGAAGACCTCTTTGCCCAAAAGCAATGTTAACTTTTTCTTTTTTTGCAATGGCGGCTTTCTAAAGCTATTGAGACCCGAGGCCTTTTAAAAAAAGTTAAATGTTTTTATGTTGTAGGCGTAAGAGAGAGAGAGAGAGAGAGAGAGAGAGAGAGAGAGAGAGAGAGAGAGAGAGAGAGAGAGATCTGGTTGTTGCCCAGAGTGGACCGGCTGAAAACAAGCGCCTTACAGAGAAGAGGGTGGAGGTAAAAAAACTAGAGATTAAATAAAAAAAAGTTTAATGATAAAATTCAAATAGAAAGCAAGAATAATGATATTGAAGTGAAGATACTTATTGAAATCCCACATTAAGGGTGGCTGGACTCACCGAAGATAAAAATACGTTGCGTTACTGTTCTAAAGTACGAAAAACACTCATCTTTGTCGTGTTCGTGGCATCAGAAAATTAAAATTGGATTGAAAATGAAGTTTGTAACTAGTAATACCACCGGTAAAATGAAATAGCAGAAATAGTACCAACAGTGTCATAGGAAAATGTTATATTTAGCCCGGACAGTTGTAAGAAAATGGTCATCTTTATCAAAATCGTCAGAAAAATCTGATGAAATTACAGAGCTACTCTCGAGAGTGATGGACAATATTTTCACTAAAAAATACACTGCGATGAGTGAGAAAAAATGGTAACCTCTAATTAAACAAGAGCAGCATACAGTTCTAAAGTCAGAGGGCACGAATTCCCCAGCCAGGTTAAAAATAAAATAAGAAGAATAAATTAGTCCTACAATTAACTTACCCACAGTTATAGCTAGCCTATAAAAAAAATTCAATTCATAAAATTCCAATAGAATTATAAAGCTGTCAAAAGATGGACTGAAACGAATAGATATTTCTGTTAGGGCAATGTCAAAGGTGGCAGTAGAATACGATCATTAGAAAAAGGAATAAATAACATTTAACGGATAAAAATTTAAAATGTCACTGAGTTTACGAAGGAAACTAATTAATTTCTTCTTTAGAAATATAAATTTGCAACACCTGGTATTGGATGCTACACAAAATCTTTATAACATAGTGTGCAGTATGCTGACAAATCTAGACTACAAGTCGTGCGTTATAACTTAAGGTTCCTCTACAAAGAGAATCTTATTTACTAAAATGCTTAAGGCAAATAAATGATCAATAATCACCATCAGAAACTGCAGATACCACTGTCGAGAGACCTACAAGTTTAGGTTTGTAATATCTAAATATAATAATGCTTGCAACATTTATAAATATATTATCGTTCATAACTAGAAAGACTGTCTTTAATCACAAAAAACCTCAGATACAGAGGTTTAAATATTGCTGTCCTTTCTATGGCACCTTTACTTTCCATGAGCACTGACTCTCCATGGCCAATTTTACACTGAATCGGGATTAGAGAGAGAGAGAGAGAGAGAGAGAGAGAGAGAGAGAGAGAGAGAGAGAGAGAGAGAGAGAGAGAGAGAGAGAGAGAGAGAGAGAGAGAGAAGCTGTCCCTAAGTTTTGGCCCGTAGTCGATTGAGGCAGTAGGATAGGAAGATCGATCAACTCAGGGGTCGGGAAAAGGTAGCTCACATGAGGGCTCATGAGAAGAACATGTATGCTAAGGTAAACCGTATGCTATAGTAGTATTGGAAATAATTTTCACTTGTCTTGCTTAAGTATAATTAGTTCAGTATAGTGAACATAATAGGCTTTTAACTAATTAATTCTTGGTGACAAACGACATGTAGGTTTCATGTGAATACTAATAGTATTGCTCAAGTAAAAACGCCAAGAACGCACCTCGCTCTTTTTCCCCTTTCAAACGACATTTGCTTCACTAGATTCTTTAAGCATTTACTTAGCTACGACCTCAATAATCAAATCTCCCGCCAAAGCAGTGAGGGAATGTCAAGGATTCATTCCCTGCACGATATCTGGTCATTCCAACAGTGCTGTTGCCAAGATGGTGGGTCTGCAATAAGGGGGGTTTTCATCAAATTCATCATATGTCACACAACTCTTCCACTCATCGGTAGCATGATATCTGAGAGAGAGAGAGAGAGAGAGAGAGAGAGAGAGAGAGAGAGAGAGAGAGAGAGAGAGAGAGAGATGTATCACTTGAAGTAAATCCATAAATTAAACTGAGAGTCGGTCATTAAGACAGTCGCCTGTATATTATATGGCAAATAGTTACAAAGATATTTACAGATGTTAGAATTTATTGCACCACTTTTTTCCTTTAACATACGTCGAAATAAAATACTAACATTTTCAGGAAGTGTTATTGTAGTCCTCTTACGAATAGGAGAATTTCACATCTGAGATTTCTTTGTTCATTAACAGCATGAAGCCAATATTCATCTTGTAATCACTATATCTAGAATATAAATTAATAGTTAAGAAAATGAAAATCAGTGTTCAAGAACTAAGTACATTTTTACCCCGTGTGATAATTGGGAATCAATTTTTGAATGAATATTTTCCAGGTAAACCCGCCTTCAAACTAAGAGAGAGAGAAGAGAGAGAGAGAGAGAGAGAGAGAGAGAGAGAGAGAGAGAGAGAGAGAGAGAGAGGGTCTTTGCGAGCTTGATTTTTGCTTTCAGATTTCACATGTCAGTGTGAAGACGCTCATATGTAATACCACGCCTTCCCCCCACCTCTCTCTCTCTCTCTCTCTCTCTCTCTCTCTCTCTGAAATCAAGGTGCGTTTGCAAGGAAATTATTCATAAAAAAATGCGCTCAGTTGTCAAACACCGGTTTACATTCTCCTAGCCAATGATACAACTTTTTAGATATAATGATTATAATCTGAATAATGGCTTAATGCTACAAGTTAATGAAGAAAGTGATCTCTGCTGGGAAAATCCTCTTGAATTATGTTATTTGTGTGGGACTAACAATGCGCTTCATAAAAAAGTTAATACTTTTATTTTCATATACATATGTTATAACAGAAGCACCATACAACATCTGTAAATTTCTTTCCAAGTATTTACTACATGATATGCAGGCGAAAGTTTTAGTGACTGACCCTTAGTCTAACCTATGGCTTCCTTTACAATAATACAGCTACTTTCTCTCTCTCTCTCTCTCTCTCTCTCTCTCTCTCTCTCTCTCCCCAACACCTCAAGCGCTACTCATTTAGAATGAGTATTTTCCAGGTAAACCCGCCTTCAAACTAAGAGAGAGAGAGAGAGCAACAAAAAACTTCTGTAAATTTTTTCCCATTCATATACTACATACAGTACTATGCAGGCACAGTTTTAACGGCTATCATTCTAATTAATATTTTGAGTTAAAATGAGTGTCAAGATGTCTTCTTTCTTCTTCTTTCTCTTCTTCTTCTTTCTTCTTTCTTCTTTCTTCTTCTTCTTCTTCTCTCTCTCTCTCTCATGTTTTACTCATTTAGAAGACTGTCCTTCACACTTCAAAGGAGCATATTCAGGAACCGTTATTCTATGTAAGAGAGAGAGAGAGAGAGAGAGAGAGAGAGAGAGAGAGAGAGAGAGAGAGAGAGAGAGAGAGAGAGAGAGCAACAAAAAACTTCTGTAAATTTTTTCCCATACATATACTACATACAGTACTATGCAGGCACAGTTTTAACGACTATCATTCTCCTAATATTTGAGTTAAATGACAGTAAAACAGCATGTCTCTCTCTCTCTCATGTTTACTCATTTAGAAGACTGTCTTTCACACTCTTGTAAAGCAGAATATTCAGGAACCGTTATTCTGTGTAAGAGTAAGAGAGAGAGAGAGAGAGAGAGAGAGAGAGAGAGAGAGAGAGAGAGAGAGAGAGAGAGAGAGCAGCAGCAAAAACTTCTGTAAATTTTTTCCCATCCATATATTACATACAGTACTATGCAGTACAGTTTTAACGACTATCATTCTAATTAATATTTCTTGAGTTAAAATGACAATATCACATGCGTTCTCTCTTCTCTTCTTTCTCTTTTCTTTCTTTTCTCTCTCTCTCTCATGCTTTACTCATTTAGAAGACTGGCTTTCACTCCTCGTAAAGCAGAATATTCAAGGACCGTTATTCTATGTAAGAGAGAGAGAGAGAGAGAGAGAGAGAGAGAGAGAGAGAGAGAGAGAGAGAGAGAGAGAGAGCAACAAAAACTTCTGTAAATTTGTTTCCCATACATATACTACATACAGTAGTATACTGGCACAGTTTTAACGACCATCATTCTAATTAATATTTTGAGTTAAAATAACAATATCACATGTTCTCTCTCTCTCTCTCTCTCTCTCCCTAGCCCTTTGTTGGCCGAGTCGGTTGAGCTTCAGACTGTCACTCGATGGGCCGGAGTTCAATTCCCCCGGCCGGCTGATGAAGAGTTCGAGGAATTTATTTCTGGTGATAGAAATTCATTTCTCGCTATAATGTGGTTCGGATTCCACAATAAGCTGTAGGTCC
>NC_089752.1:20028000-20043000 GCF_040412425.1 Macrobrachium rosenbergii | reverse complement strand
AATACATTAATGTTATTATTTCTAATCAGAATAATGAGCGATTTTTTATGTGATGAGTTTGACAATTTTTAAATATTTAATTAAGGAAATGAAGGCCAAATGTAGCAAGAAATCAAATATTATAATTTGAAAGTCTTTTCCATAGGAAGGGATGGTGATGTTTTCCTATCTTCAATCATATCACAAGGAATAGAGAAAGGTTTCAAAATATTACTAATATACAGATACGAATTACATTCAGCTTCGTTAGTTACGAATATTAAGGAGTTTAAAAGCACGGATTCACACCGACAGAGAGAGAGAGAGAGAGAGAGAGAGAGAGAGAGAGAGAGAGAGAGAGAGAGGAGAGAGAGCATTACTTGAAATGTCTTGACTTGGGCCAATTCTAAGATATTTACATATATTTTCGTTATTTTTATTGGTTTACTGCGCATGTTCTTTAAACTTACAATGCCTTATTATATTGTAATATGAGAAAAGTTGGTGAAGAGCATCCGTTTCAGTTCCTATGAAATGAAACTGAACGTAAAATCACACCGCTTTGTTGTGTATCGGATTACTTTGTGCAAATTACGAGGTTTCGAAACCTGACGGAAATGTAGCTGGATATATGCTATATGCCAAGGTAAACATAATTCTTTAAAGTTTCTCTCTCTCTCTCTCTTAAAATTCAGAGTGATTTTCCTCAATTAATGCTATTAGAAAACATCATTAACGTTCATCTTAGTCTTCCAGACTCATAAGAGACCAAATTCCGTTCTAGCTTGATACAATCTAGTCCCAAGAGACTCTCTTTGCAATATCTGGCAATAAGGAAATGCTCAGATCACTCTCCAAACGGGGTTCACTCGCCTTCGCCTTCACACACTTAGGATGCAATTTCTGGATCCCTCGCCAGCCTTATTATGATCTGCCGAGATGCGTTCCTCCTTCCAAATTCCGTTGGGAGATAAGGATGGCTTGATAAGCCTAGAAGAAAATTATAAACCAAGGAGTAATGCTTATGCAAACAAGTACCTTGACCATTTATAAGTTTTATTTTTATAGTTCCCTGGCTGGAACATAATGATAGCTTATGCGAGCATGATTTTCATACACGTATCATTTATCATAAACAGAAGAGAGCGAGCCCTGATCGACGGAGTTTCACAGAAGCCCTCTAAGTCTAGTTTTCTGGAAGCGATTATGTAACAACATCAAAGGGCCTCCATGCAACTCCGTCGATCAGGATTTTACTTTCACAAATCTCCACTCGTCTCCATTCTCCCGACTCAAGTGGTATTAGGAGCTCATTTAAAACTATCATGTCCAAGGGATCTCAATAGATATTTCCCGTCCTAAAAATGAACATCCAAACCTAACTTAATTGAGTTTCGTGTTCAGTGCGACATTATAATATCACCAAAGGAAAAGGAAATTTGTTCTGTAATGTTCAGATTATCGAAGTCCACACGCTTGAATGAAAACGTTATCAATTGACTGCTTACTGCTGCTAATCTTGCTATGAGCTGTGAACTTCATTTTGTCTAGCTATGCAGTATAGTCATTTATTTTACGAAGCATAATCTGAATAGAGTCTTTCACTATATATTCTTGACGATCTAATTATAGTCTTGAAGACGGTTTTAATCTCATTACTTTAGCTGTAATTCAATACTTCTATTATATCCTCTACGCCAGTTCGACATGACCCTTCTCTCTCTCTAACTCTCTCTCTCTCTCTCTTTATATATATATATATATATATATATATATGTATATACTGTAACTTTCCGACTTAGTTGTACAGTACGATATCAGTAATACTTTCCTTCCCTTCTGGGCTGATTAATATCAAGAACGTTTGTTTCATAATAAATTATAATACAAATATCCTCTTCCCCTGCCATTTCTACCTTTATTTAACAGAGAATAACCGCTTCTATCCTCCGATGAACTCTGTATGCATTAAACTGAATCAGAAGAATCATCACTACTGTGCAATCTCTTGTCTTGAAAGTTAGATGATCCTCAACGAGCGTCCAAAAGTACCACTAAAGCGGATGAGAAAACATATCAAATCAAATGTAAGACAAAAGCAACTTGATCATTTTCACTTTAGCTTCCCAGATTCCTTGTGAAGCAAATTCCTTCACGACTTGATTCGATCAGTTCCCAAGACATTCGCTCTGCAATTTCTTGCAATAAGAGGACGATAAGGTTACATTCCAGAAGGATCCGCTCTCCTTCCCACACTTACTATATTGGCTGAATCCAATTACAAGGTCCCTCGTCAGCCTTATGATATGAAGAAGGGTTCTCTATTTTCTGGCAAAAAAGTTTTGAAGGTGGGAATTACGAGAGAAGAAAATGATCAGAAGAGGATAAGTAACAGTTAATTAAAGTGTTTCATTGGTTCGGAACGGTTTTGTTGTCTATTTTTCTAGAGTGAAATTTAATTTATATAAGTGGTATTTTCTAGATTATAGGTATTTCTAAATTACTATGTTCAGTTAGGTGGTAACCCTGAGGTAAAAGATAGCTTCATTAATTTGACATTGGTTTCATCTCTCTCTCTCTCTCTCTCTTCCAACATCATACGCCTTGATGATATACAACAATTCATTCTCGAGCTTCTAATGAAGCAGTACCATCTCCTACCGTCTCTCATTCAGGCCTCTTGTTTAAATTGGTAATAACACATCGTACAAATCAAATTTCTGCCCCTCCATCTTCCTCTCCCCTCATTAACCTCGATGGCAGGCGTCAATTTTGGAAGCACCTTCCCGTCAGTCGAGATGACCGGAAGTTCTGTTACTTTTTCACGAAAGAGGAGAGAGAGAACTTAGAGGGTTTCAAATCTAAATTCAGAATTTGTTGTAAGTGATATTCGTCCATTTTTAGTATTTTCTTAAATGATGCTTTATGCGAATGTATGGCCGTGGGATATATGTAATATTTGTATACAAATGACGGACAATCTCTCTCTCTCTCTCTCTCTCTCTCTCTCTCTCTCTCTCCTCTCTCTTACACACACACACACACACACACACACACATACACACACACACACACACAAGCATACTTAAGTTCCATTTCATAACTAGTTATATTCATAATAAATTAACATTTTCTATTAATATAAAACAATGAAATAGTCATTTTTTATATTAATAACGTAGCCTACTTTTGTAATAATCTGCTGAAGGGACTCGCTCCCAGTTCACATGAATTATGTTCATTTGCTATTTTAAATCCCTGAAGGTTCTTTTTCAAAACGAAACGAAACCTTTTTGCGTTAATTACTTTTTTTTATTAAAGTATCAGTCTTACTGAAAGGGATTCTCAAAACCCGACTATTGTTTACAAATGCATAGTGTTTCTATATTACTATGTAAAATATATGCATTTTTTTTAAACCCTTGGTAAATTTATTTTGATGTTACAGCTTACGGGAATAATAATTTTAATGATGTTTCAAATTTTCGTATGTAAAACTCCATATGTAAAGTTTGCCATAGTAACAGATATTACCATGCAGCTTCAATAGACAATGTAATTCGTTTTACGAAAGTGGAATAAATGGTTTCTGTCAGTTACTGAATTTTTATTATTCATTATTTATAATCTTCAGATAAAAGTGCGAAGCCATAGAGTATCCTAACTCAAACATGGCTGAAAACTATTAATTGAAAAGAAAATAATGGTATTCTTGGGCCACATTTTATAAATACGAAAACGATCAAAAAGTAGTATACGGTATGGGAGAACTATCATATAAGTAGGTGAGAATTATTGATGGTTAATTCTTGAGTTTTTCGAGCCTACTTTTAAAAGTAGAGTTCAGCTACTGATACAAGCAGAGAGAGAGAGAGAGAGAGAGAGAGAGAGAGAGAGAGAGAGAGAGAGAGAGAGAGAGACTTTTGTAACTGGATAATTCAAAAGTATTTAATAAAATCCAAAACTGTAGAGGTCATTTGAAATTTCGAGTTCCTAAAAATCTAAAACTTATGGAAATTTTCCCCTCCATTTCAATAATTTTTTTTATGAACCGTGCATAATGTGCATTTTTTCAAACTATTCCTACTTATATTAATTGGGTGAAATGTATCTGCTGTAAATTTTATGAAAGTGATTGAACTTGAATTCACACGTCTTTGTTGCATATCCGGCTCCGTTGCACAAATTACAAAATTTCGAAACCTGACTAGAAAGTAGTTGGAAATTTGCTAAGGTAAATACGATTTTTTTTAAGTTCTCTCTTTCTCTCTCTCTCTCTCTCTCTCTCTCTCTCTCTCTCTCCCAAAATTCAGAGTGATTTTCCTCAATTATTAATATTATGGAAAATCGTTAACGTTCGTCTCAGTCTTCCTGACTCTTTATAAAGCAAGTTCCGTTCCAGCTTGATTCAATCAAATTCCAGGGGATTCGATCTTCAGTTACTTGCGAGGCGGGGCCCACTCGCCTTCCCACACTTAGTACGTTGGTAAGACCCAATTTCTAGACCCTCGCCAGCCTTATGATCTGGCAGGATGCGTTCTTCCTTCCAAAAACATTCGGGAGATAAGGATGGCTTAATAAGCTACGAGGGAAATTAGAAAGTAAGGGGTAATGATTAAAAAAAAAGTTATTTGACGATTTATTTGGTTTGTTTTTATTGGTTTGTGACTAGATTATAAAAACAGCATACACGGGCATGGATGCACTTTACTTTGTACTATATAACACCATCGCCTCCAAAGCCGTTAGACCAAAAGTCATATGTGAAATTCCGCCGACCATGTCTTTCTTTGTTCATTGTTTTCACTTTCACAAATCTCCACTCGTCTCCACCTTCCCGTCTCAGTTCTCATTCAAGTTAGTCTGGATCTTCCAAGTGTTCCGGGGTTATTATGATCTCATTTTAAACTAACATATCCAAGGGACCCCTCCAGAGATATCCAAGCCTAAAACTGAACATTCAAATCTAACCTATTTAAGTCCCGTCCTCAGTAAGCATAACATAAATATTGCCAAAAGAAAATTAAAGTTCTAATAAGTTCAGATTATTAAAATCCACACAAATGGATAGCGATGTGTATACGCTAACGTTATTAATGAAGAGCCTAGTTCTATGAATTCTGTTAAGAGCTACGAACCTTGTTTTCTCTCATTTTACGTTACTTTTTGTTTTTCGAAGCATAAACTGAAAGGATCTATTCACTTTACTTTCGCATTGACATCTTGGACGCATCTTAACGATCTGATGGTAGCCATCAGGATTTCACTAATTTAAATTTTTTTAGCTGAAATTCAATAGTTATATTGTGTTCTATATTCCAGTTCACAGCATAAGTCTGCTCTCTCCTCTCTCTCTCTCTCTCTCTCTCTCTCTCTCTCTCTCTCTCTCTCTCTCTCGTAAGATATCAGTAACTCTTCTTCTCTTTTTGGCAAATTAAGATCTTCAGCAACATATAAAGAAACTTCGTTTCAAAATAAATTATAATATAAACCTCGTTCTCTGATATTTCTAGCTTTAATACATAGAAAATAAGAGCTCAGATCCTCAGATGGAATTTTAATGTATTAAGCTGAATGAGCAGAATCATCAATTTAGAGTATATATCCCTTGTCTCGAAAACTGTAACAGCCTTAATGAGCTTCCAACATTATCGCTAATGGGATCAGAAAACATATCAAACCAAACGTAAGACAAAACCAACTTGATCATTTTCACTTCAGCCTTCCAGATTCCTCGTGAAGCAAATTCCTTCACATCTTGATTAGATCAATTCCCAAGATATTCGCTCTGCAATTTCTTGCAATAAGAGAAAGCTAAGGTTACATTCCACACAGGACCTGCTCTCCTTTCCACACTTACTATATTGGCTGAGCCCTCGTCAGCCTTATGATGTGAAGAAGGGTCTCTTTTTCTAATAAACAAGTTTTGAAGATGAGAATTACGAGAAATTGAAATTATTAAAAGTATCAGTTGAATACATATTTCATTGGCTCTTTAAACTTTTGTTATCTTTTTTTGTAGATTGAAGTTCGAATATTTGTAGGTGGTGTTTTCTAGATTATAGATAACACTATTGATATACTCATTTAAGTGCTAACCCTGAGATAAAAGAAAGCTTCATTAATTTGATCTTGGTTTCATTCTCTCTCTCTCTCTCTCTCTCTCTCTCTCTCTCTCTCTCTCTGAAAGCTACTACTACATTACGATATATACTCTTCAGTCCGTCCTTTATTAACACTTTTTGAAATCAAGGATATTATGAAAAAAAAATCTACCACTTGTTAACTAATATTACGATTTAAGTTTTAGTGCAAAATTCTGGCGTATCCTTACTAAATAGGAAGATACTCTAATGCAAAAATTCTGCCACCCTCTGTTTTTTCTCTGCGATCTATCTATCTATCTCTAACATCATGTGCCTTGGTGATATATAACAATTCATTCTCTAGTTGCTAATAAAACAGAACTATCTCCTATCATTTCCTACTCAGTCTCCCTGTTTTAATTCGCAACGACAGAACGTACAAATCAAATATCTGCCCAGTCATCTTCCTCTCCCCTCATTTACCTCGATGGCAGGTGCCAATTTTGGGAGCTTCTTGCCGACAGTCAAGGTGACTGGAAGTTCTATCACTTTAATAGAGAGAGAGAGAGAGAGAGAGAGAGAGAGAGAGAGAGAGAGAGAGAGAGAGAGAGAGAGAAACTTGGAAAGTTTCAAATCTGATTTCATAATTGGTTCTAAATGACATCCCTCCCGTTTCATTATTTTCTTAAATGAGGTTTTTTGTTAAAATATGGCAGTAGAGTACATGGAAGTGTAATAATTATATGCAAATGAAGGACATTCTCTCTCTCTCTCTCTCTCTCTCTCACACACACACACACGCATACACAGACACCCACAAGCACACTCACGTTACTTTTCATCACCAGTTACATATAAAAGTACTGAATTTTTTCCTAGATACTACAACCATGAAATAATCATTAATAACGTATTGATAACTTAGCCTATTTTTGTTTTATCCTCCTGGGAGGACTTACATGAATTATGAACATTTACTCTTTTAAATCCCCTAAGGTCCTCTTTTCGAAATGGAACAATAACTCTTCCCGTGTATAATTATTTTTTTTATTAAAGCTTTAGCCATACTGAAATGGATTCTGAATACCCAACCATTGTTTACAAATGCATGAGTTTTTTTATTATTTTATAAATTATATAAATTTTTAGAAATCCTTGATTAATCTATTATAATATTACTGATTAATGGAATCATAATTTTAATGGAGCATGTTTAAATTTCTTATATTTGTAACTCCCTATGTAAAGCAAGCCATAATAAATTATATTAACGGACAGTTTTAATAAACACCAATTTTTTGTACGAAAGTAAAATAGACAGATTTTGCAAAGCTACTGTAAATTTATCATTTATTCGTTATAATCGAAAATTAAAAGCAGGGCGCCAGAGGTTATCTTAATTAAGGAATAGTATAAAACTATTTATTGACAAGAAAATAACCAGATTCTTTGGACGCATGTTATAAATATGTTGACGAGCAACGAGGACATATGATATGTCAAGACCGTCATATATTCAGGTAAGACGTGGAACAGTACGACTATTTTTTTTTTTTTTAGAGAGAGAGAGAGAGAGAGAGAGAGAGAGAGAGAGAGAGAGAGAGAGAGAGAGAGAGAGAGAATTATAACTGGATGATGCGAAAGTATTTAATAAAATCCAGGGCAAATTTTCATTAATATTTAGTGAAACCAGTAAGAATTATCTTGTAAGATTAAATGCTCATGAAATCACAATCACCATACTCAAACTGTCCCTCTTTATATTGATTGGGTGACATTTTTATGAATGAGTTTGAAAGGAAAATCACACGTATCTATTGTATGGGTTTCGAAACTTGATTTAAAAGTAGCTGCTGCTTCCTGACAATATGTACCCTTCAACTCATCAATTCATCGTTACTGTTCTTTAAATTAACAATATTATGGAACACGCATCCCACTTGTTAACTGAAATTGCTATTTCGGTTTTATTGTACAATTCTGATGCATCCTGTACTAAATATGAAGATACTCAAATGCAGAAATTCTGCCATCTTCTCTCTCTCTCTGCAATTTATCTATCTATATATCTTTCAATTTATACGCCTTGTTGATATATGACAATTCATTCTCGAGCTTCTATTGAAGCAGAACTACCTCCTACCGTCTCTCATTTGGGTTCCCTATTTTAATTCTCAACAAAAGAATGTACAAATTAAATTTCTTTTCCGTCATCTTCCTCTCCCCTCATTTACCTTAATGGCAGGTAACAATTTTTAGGCATTTTGTTAACAGTCTAGGTGACTGGAAGTTCGTTCACTTCTTTCATACAGAGAGAGAGAGAGAGAGAGAGAGAGAGAGAGAGAGAGAGAGAGAGAGAGAGAGAGAGAGAGAGAGAGAGAGAGAGAGAGAGAGAGAGAGAGAACACGGAGGGTTTCAAGTCTGAATTCATAATTGGTTTTAAATACCTTTCCCTTTTAAATATTTAGCTGAACGACGTTTGGTGTCAAGATATCCTCTACTATATAGGAAGAGTTTATAGAAGTATCATATTTTTATCCAAATGACGGATCTCTCTCTCCCCTCTCTCTCTCTCTCTCTCTCTCTCTCTCTCTCACACACACACACACACACACACGTACACTTACAAGCAAACTTACGATACTTTTCATCACTAGTTACATTTAAAAAATATTAAATTTTTTCTAACAACTAAAACAATGAAATATTCATTTGTTGTATTAATAACGGAGCCTATTTTTTAATAATCTTTTGAAGAGACTCGCTCTCCACTCACATGAATTATGTACCTTTGCTCTTTTAAATCCCTGAAGGTCCTCTTTTCACAATGTAACCATAGATTTTTTTATGCCTTACCATCTTTTTTTAATTAAAGCTTCAGTCTGACTGAGAGAGATTTTGAATGTCAATCTATTGTGTACAAATGCATGTGATTTTTTTTCTCTACATTACATTATATTAAACATCTTCATCTTTACAAATCTTTCATGGATTTATTTTGACATCACTGGTAACAGGAATTATAATTTCAATGGAGAATGTTTAATGTTCTCTCATCTGAAACTCCCTACGTAATGCTTATCATAACAAAAATATTAACAGACGGTTTCAGTATAGAATACAGTTCTTTTTATAACGAAAGTTAAATGGATCGTTTTTACGAAAACTAAAGAATATATATTATTTGTTATAATCGTAAGATAAAAGTGGGAAGCCGGAGATTATCTTAGCTCAGAAATAGTTTAAAATTCTTTAATGCCAAGAAAATAGGATGCATTATAAATAGGATGACGATCAGCGATTAGAACACTGTATATATCACGAGTTACACTTATTGCGGTATGACGTTACGGTATTGTTACATTAGAATACACACACACACACACACACACACACACATATATATATATATATATATATATATATATATATATAATTTATATCTAATATATACATATATATATATATATATATATATATATATATATATATATATATACAGTATATATATATATATATATATATATATATATATATATATATATTTATATATATATATATATATATAGTCCATCGAAATCAATATGACTGAAATGGAGGTAAGCATTACTATTGTCATAAATGTTTAGGAACTCGATATTACAAATGACCCCTACAGCTTTGGATTTTATTAAATACTTTCGGATCACTCAGCTATAAATATCGTTCTCACTCTCTCTCTCTCTCTCTCTCTCTCTCTCTCTCTCTCTCTCTCTCTCTCTCTCTCTATATATATATATATATATATATATATATATATATATATATATATATATATATATATATATATATATATATATACATATATACATATAGATACATATATGTATATATATATGTATATATATATATATATATATATATATATATACATATATATATTATTATATATACATATATATACATATATATATATATATATATATATATATATATATATATATATATATATATATATATTATATACACAAAAAAGCACAGAGAGAACGATATTTGTAGCTGGACGATCCGAAAGTATTTAATAAAATCCAAAGCTGTAAGAGTCATTTGTAATATCGAGTTCCTAACCATTCACAATTATAGTAGTGTTCCCCTCCATTTCAGTTCTATTGATTTTGATGAACTGTACATTGTGTGCGTTATTTTGGTGAATTTCTAGTGTAGTTAAAATTATCTCGCAAGATCGAATGTTAATGGAATTACCATGCTCAAACTACTCCTTATTATATATAAAAAAAAAAGTATTTCGGTAAATCAGACGCAACACCAAATGTCATTTCCCTGCCACGTTTCTTACTTTTATTTCAATGAAGAAAAACCTCAACATAGATTTAAATCGGTAAAAAAAAAATACAAAGGCAATGAGATACAAATGTTGCTGAAATTCTCTCTCTCTCTCTCTCTCTCTCTCTCTCTCTCTCTCTCCTCTCTCTTGTTCCTAGTCAGGGTAATTTTCCACGAATAACAAGACTAAGATACTTTACCAGTTTTTCTTCTAATTCTCCAAATGGCCTGTGAAGCAAATACCGTTTAATGTTGATTCAATAAGGGAACGCTTAAATTACATACCACCCAGGGTCCATTCTCGCTTCAACACTTACCTTATTGACAGGACCGAAATTCAGGATCCCTCCTCAGCTTCACGCCCGGACGAGATGTACTCTGCAATCTATAGGAATATAGAGTTATGTTTATGTAGACAATTTCACATTGATGGAAATATATTTCTCTCTTCCAAATAAACTTGTATCTTTGAACGAAATGTATTCTCTCATTATTTATGGTGGTGCTAAAATTTATGAAAGTTCGTAGAGTTCATCTTCTCTTTAGTTGGTGATAATTGCGTACATTCAGTAACAATATAATTTTCTTATCAAATATAAAATGTTACTTGATTAAGAACAGCAAAACTGAGCAACAGCTTTATATCTGAAATTGTTTTATTCATCACGCTTCTTTTAAACAGTTAAAAATGCTTTTTTGAATATAGTCATATTTTTTTACAAATAACAGAATATCTCAGTCAGTAAATAACCACCCTAATAAGTGTCTAGCACCTACCTCCTACCTCCTCACGATCTCTACCGCCAATGCTCTTTACAAAGTAGAACAACTCTACCGTCCTGATTTAATCAGGTCCTACAGGTTCCTGACTTTCCAGTCGTAGGACGTCCACATAACATTCAGGGCACGTCATCTCCTCTTCCCCTTCATTTACTACGTTGGCTGAGCCCAGTTTTCGAACCATCTCTCCGAGTATTGAGATGGAAGAGTCTGGCACTCTTGTAAGTAGAGAGAGAAAGGGAGCTACAGTTCAGATACTTTTCATTTGATGTTTTGGTTTTCTTATAAATAATTTCATGTACTTAAATACTAACCATAAAAGAAAAGAATTTCCAAATTTAAGTGTCTCAATACCAGACTATTTGCTCTCTCTCTCTCTCTCTCTCTCTCTCTCTCTCTCTCTCTCTCTCTCTCTCTCTCTCGCTCTCTCAACACAAAATGCCTTGCTGATTTAGATGCGTCTTCTAAGCTTCCTATAAAGCTGAACTGTTCTCGAACCCTCATTCGGGAAGGTTTCCCTATTTAACTTCACAAGAAGAGAATTTACAGATCAAATTTTTGGCCCGGCGTCTTCCCCCTCATTTACCTCCTTGACAGCCCTTTGCCGAATGTCAGGTTGACTGCAACTGTTCACACTTCTATAGAAGAGAGAGAGAGAGAGAGAGAGAGAGAGAGAGAGAGAGAGAGAGAGAGAGAGAGAGAGAGACGTGAATGGAGAGATCAGATCCATTAAACTACTATAAAAGAAATGAATCATAAACTGGCATCACTTCTGTGTATCTCTTCTTCATAAGTAAATGAAAAAGTTTTTCAGTTGCCTTTTAATATCACTTAAATGCATAGAAAAGACCATAGTATATAAATGAAAACACTCTCTCTCTCTCTCTCTCTCTCTCTCTCTCTCTCTCTCTCTCTCTCTCTCTCGCCACGTCAGTCAATCACTTGGGTACAGAGTATTTTATCACCTTGCTAATTTTGATTCCAGTCTTCCAAATTCCTTATAAAGTTAATTCCGTTCCAGCTTGATTCAATCAAATCCCAGGTGATTCGCTGTGCAATTTCTTGCAATAAGGGTATAATCAGATTACGTTCCAAACAGGATCCGCTTCCTTTCCCACACTTTGTTAGTAGGATTCAACTTCAGGATCCTTTCTCAGCCTCAAGTCCTAAGAAGATGGGTTTCACCTTCGGAACAACGGAAAGATTATGCTTTAACCAAAAAATTTTCATTTTTAAATTTTTTCTTTCCGTACACTTTAACCATAAAGTTATTTTTCTTTAGCTTACATTTTTAATCTTCTGATGTACGCTTACTATCTCTCTCTCTCTCTCTCTCTTTGGGCTTGAGTTTAATTACCAATGAAAATCAAAACAACAGCAAATATTAAAAGTACGTCAAGCTGAAAATTCTCTCTCTCTCTCTCTCTCTCTCTCTCTCTCTCTCTCTCTCTCTCCCTGAGTGAGGGTTTCAGGAGTGGGAGCATTTCCGCCAGGATCATTAGGTTGACGGGAACCCCAAATTGGAGACGGCAACGGCTGCAACGACGGAAACGCGCGGGTCTCGTGCCAGGAATACGATCGAGTACGTCTCTCCTTATTGGTCGGAATTGTTAAACTGAATACCAAGGGCATCACCGGATCTAGATTAAAGGGGTTTTTTGTTTATATATATATATATATATATATATATATATATATATATATATATATATATATATATATATATATATATATATATATATATATATATATATATAGGCATGCTATTAATACGCGGAATAATAAACTGGAAATAGGGATGGTTTCTATTTAAGGGAGTCAGAGACGAAAAAAAGTACAGAATATATTTGACGACCGTGTGCTGATAATGACTGATTATTCTGTCTTACTTTCTCACTACTTCTCTTACTTTCCTTTCCACTGATTTGCATGAAAGGATAAAATGCCTCAGATTTTAATGTTGTACAGTTGATTTTGGAACACAGAATACTTGCTCTTATGTTAGCATATTTATCATAAAGAAATCTTGCTGAAAGGTTAGAAAATATAAAATTTCGCTTTTTTTCATGGAATGAATCTTCTATGCCGCATTCATTCCTTTTAAAACTAATGGAATTTGATAGATTTTATAACAGATTAACGTCTAAATAAAACAAAAATAACTAAAAAAATTTTCTCTGTCCTTTACTTGGTTATAAACTTCATTATATTAACTTTACTTCAGAAGTTCCAGCACCCTATCCCATTATAAGGAAGAGGCAAAAACTCCCCCACATTATATACCAGAGAGAGAGAGAGAGAGAGAGAGAGAGAGAGAGAGAGAGAGAGATAATTAATTTACAATCATTTGTCCTAAATTAAGTATAATAAGGCTCAATGACTTTCACTTAGCTCAAGGATTTAATATCTAATTTAACTTTCCTCAAATAAATGAAAGTAAACAAATTCAGAAGTGTTTCTTTTATGAAGGTCTTATTTTCAAAGTCTGTCCCTTAAGTTTAAGTTATTATTCCTTTTATGTAACGGGCTTGTTAAGTGTTATAGTGTGACTTTCTGTCAAAAATCACTATATAAAAAATTTTTTCGGGATGTTATTTTGCTTTATTTACAGTTTCTCTCTCTCTCTCTCTCTCTCTCTCTCTCTCTCTCTCCCTCCTCTTTCAGCAATGAGCATCTTTTATATGCTCATTTCAATCTATTTTATACAGCCAGTCATTTGAGGAAAAGAAATGACACATGTCTCCCTGGGTACACACACACACACAAACACACACAAACACACACACATACATACATATATATATATATATATATATATATATATATATATATATATATATATATATATATATATGTATATATATGTGTGTGTGTGTGTATACTGTATATACATATATATATACATATATATATATATATATATATATATATATATATATATATATATATATATATATATATCTTTAATAGGAAAAATCTAGGTAGGGTAAATTTTTGAATCTGACATTTTGCAAAAAAGTAACGGATATAGTCTCAAAAGTTAAAGCATCTCGTGTAAAATTATCTTATCTCTCTTCTCTTTCTTCTTCCTCTTCTTTCTTCTCTTTCTCTCTCTCTCTCTGGCTGACTCCTACCCTAAATCCTAGGGCGTTGCGAAAAACTATGTAGGGAACTCTATTCGCAATATTGTTTAATATATATCCAGTGCTGAACCTGTGAGTCACTGTTGACATCCAATGTACTGCCTAATAGTGGCATATATTTTTCTTAACGACGGAAGAATAATAAAAGACTAATATATATATATCACCAAGAGAGAGAGAGAGAGAGAGAGAGAGAGAGAGAGAGAGAGAGAGAGAGAGAGAGAGAGAGAGAGAGAGAGAGAGAATACGAAAGGAGACTTTATATTCACACAATCAAAGAAGGGATTTCAAATGCATATACTTTTGCAATAAAAGAAATTCTAGTATCTTGCCAAATTGTGATGCCACTTTATGTCGTATATGCACTCTCCCTTATATATTTTCTTCACTAGATTCTCGGCCATTAGGTTCGTTCATGCAAATCCTGTATTTAGCTAGCCACTTTGCTAAAGAGAGCATGACAATGATAAATATATTTTTTTTTATTCTCTAAACCTAGAATTCGTGAATGGAAAGTAAAATTTAACAAGTAACAGATCAGTACAGTAGGTTCTTTTAAAGTTACTTGAATTATTTGTCACGCATAGGTTTTGTTCATTGTTCTGATATGCTACTGATTAAAATAAATAAGAATGTACATGATATAAAAGCAGTTTGTTATATAATACTACGGTTATATGTTATAACAT
>NC_089752.1:20020500-20023000 GCF_040412425.1 Macrobrachium rosenbergii | reverse complement strand
GAGAGAGAGATGTAGCTACCTCAGGAATGGAATAAAGTAATCATGGCAGCAAAAACAATTCTTCAATTGCATGAAGAAAAAGGAATACAATATTCGTAAGAAAAGATAAAATACGTAGATTTAGCCTTATAAGGATTACCCTTAATATTAAAAGACCAATTAGCCCTAGATTATTTATTCTTTAACTCACTTACATCCCTCTATCATTCGAGATATCTGAAGTATGAAAACACGTCTTCCCTAAAACTTTATTGCCTTAGGAGTTAACTTATCCATGAGATTTATAAAACTGAAATAAAGATCTGCTCTCTTACATCTTTAACTATAAATCAATGTAATTTTAGGAATCTAATTTATATAATATTTGTAGAAAAGTAAAATGATTCACTTGCCTTAGAAATCAAAATCATTTGTCATGATTCCTTATATAAGACAGAAAACAACTGGGCTGGATCAGGATTTTCTCGAATAGCGTCTGTTTGCTAAGACTAGGTACGAAATCCCACGAAACGATGAGAGAGAGAGAAAATTACAGGTTCTGTTCAGTTTTCTATAGTAAGATACTATGCTTATAGCAGTAATAATATATTAGTTTCATCTACTCCAGTGTGGTTAGTGATATATTTTGAATTAATATTTCTTTTCATCTATTTGTCTCTTGTTAAGTAATTGTATGAAAGTCTTATTTCATTTCGGAAATTCGTATTTGCAGGCAGTTAGAACATCAGATTTTCTTGAACACTAATGACTTTAAAAGCATAGCAATGTCCTAAACACAGTAAATGCGTAAAACTAATCTTCTTATATATGTGATCTCTCTCTCTCTCTCTCTCTTTTTCTCTCTCACTCTCTCTCTCTCTCTCTCTCTCTCTCTCTCTCTCTATATATATATATATATATATATATATATATATATATATATATATATATATATATATATATATATATATATATATATATATATATATATATATATATATATATATATATAAATTTATATATATATGCATGTGTGTATGTATATATACACACACACACACACACACACACACACACACACATATATATATATATATATATATATATATATATATATATATATATATATATATATATATATATATATATATATATATATATATATATATATACGAAGAAATTTGCCTTTTTCATCGCAATTTGACCGCCTGCTTGAAAGAAACACTTATGCTTCTGCGTCAGAAGACGACGTGCTTTTTTCACTTTTCCTTATTTCAGTATAATGGATTTGACTCATTAATCGTTTTATTTAGCAACAGATAATCAAAGATTATCTGGAAAGGGATTCATACAAAAGAAATATACGCACAAAGGGTTGTCAGATCATACCAACTAAACCTGCTGACAGAGTGGGGACTTACCGTGAAGGGCTCTCGCACTAATACAAAAAGAAAGACACGTTATTGAATAACAGGAAAACGAGAGGTCTTCTTTCCGTATATGAAGAGAGTGCATTCTTTTTATATCTGACTATTCTTATGTCTTAGCTCTCTCTCTCTCTCTCTCTCTCTCTCTCTCTCTCTCTCTCTCTCTCTTTCTTATCCTGTAGATGAAAACTTGACACGATATTCAGACATTTCAATGTCAAAATAAATGCCACAGAAGGCAACACGATAAAACAAGCTTCACGGATGACTTGAAAAACCTATGCAGGAGAGAGAGAGAGAGAGAGAGAGAGAGAGAGAGAGAGAGAGAGAGAGAGAGAGATGAAAACGGTGATTACAGAAATGTACTAAATTAAGCCCTTTAATTGAGGCCATAAATTATACCTGAGGGAGGGCCTCGTAAAATATCACCTTTATAGATGTCATCAGGTTAATTAGTAATAATTTTCCCCCAATATATGGCCGAATGGAAATTTTCAGAGCGAACTTAAAACTCTCCTACCTGTCTAATGGGAGTGCGAGAGATCTGCAATATTCGGGATTCGTCTGCCGTCACAATGAAATTGTCAGGTTCTACCGTACCTTATGCAATTATTAGAAGAGTTATTCTAGCAAGCTTACACCTCATTTCGTAATAATTAGGCAGAATAATGAAAGAATATGATAATGTCAAGATTTTGCCATGATCTATATACTTGTGATAAAATTGTTAATGTTAATGACCCCATTAATAAGTGTCACTTCAAAGTTGATAGTAATTTCTTTCATTCGTTATATTTGATATAGGCAAACAAGAAAATACAAGATATAAATAAATAATTTTACAAATCACAAATGTTCTTTCTATCCATATATATATATATATATATATATATATATATATATATATATATATATATGTGTGTGTGTGTGTGTGTGTGTGTATGTGTGTTAATGACCCTATCCCCAGGTCAAATAGGGTCATATTCTATTGTTGTACCTGTTTTAAGAACGGCATCAATCATCTTACTTTTCAACGATTCTCTGATAGCGAATGGGCAGCCTGGGTCACCACATCCTTTCTCTCCCGTCAACTC
>NC_089752.1:20010500-20015500 GCF_040412425.1 Macrobrachium rosenbergii | reverse complement strand
ATGTCATACCTCCAGACTGGAATAAATTCTGATGAAAAGCACTAGTGTCTTATGACTGAACGGTGGAAATATTAAGCAATAAATTAACGGAATCCCTGTGGCTCTGGGAGAGTGCAACCTCTTCATTGTAGTTCAAAGTGGGCCAAAACAATGACATCCTAATGAAAAACGGTTGTTTCCACAAGAAGAGAAGGAGACATACAGACACAAAGAGAGAGAGAGAGAGAGAGAGAGAGAGACAGAGAGAGACAGAGAGAGAGAGAGAGAGAGAGAGAGAGAGAGAGAGAGAGAGAGGTTGGGGGACGGGTGTGGTGTTCGGGGACGTGGGAGACAGAAGAGGTGATTATAGATATCGACAAAAGCGAGTCTTATAATTGTGGCCATACATTACTTTAGAGGGACGACCCTACGAAAGATGGGTTTTATAAAGGTAACATATTTAAGAATGATTATTTTCCCTAAATTTATGGTTTAATTGAATTTCCGAGAAAAGGATTTGATTCTTTTGTCACTTTCATGTAAAAAATAACTGCACCTGAAATTCTCTAGCAGTATACTTAATGCGTCTGCCAAATTAAAGTCGGGTTTATTTTCATTATAACAGTAATATATCCAAGAGTAGCTGTGAATAAGGAAATGAAAGTAACTCTTGCCAAGATCTGATCTGTCTTTGTTAATAGACTCCTTCCTGATTTTGGAACATTCATCAGCTAAGATATTCTCAGATAAATCCTTGAAATAATTTAAAGGACTTTCATTACCGTCAGCCAAAGAACTAACAAAGTAAAGCACACGAAATATGAATGATAAAATGACAACAGTTATTTTGCTAATCTTAGAACAAACCTAAATCAAGTCCTTTGCTCTATGTAGATTCCTGTTCGTCCATGGAGGTTCAGTAATTCTTTGCCAAGCATTTTAATAAAGTTCTAAAACCTATGTATTAAACGAAAATAATACCTATCGCACTGCATAGGGTCAAATAAACCTAAATCAGGCCCTATATGATGTGTAGATTGCTATTTGGTTTGGTTTTTTGTTCTTTGTTTCTGCCGTTGAAATATGGGATTATTGCTCAAGTCATCCCTTTGAGTGTTATTAACTTCTCTCAAGTAATGGGTCTCTAGCTTCCCATCCTTTCAGGCAATATTGCTTTACTCCTCCTTCTTTTTTTTATCTTTATTTGCTTAGTCTGATTAGTTGTGTGTCAGCTTCTTATTTCATATTTAGGATATAGTGTTTTTCTTGGGCATTTATAAGAATTCTGCAATTCAAGTCTAATGCAAATGCAAAATGAAATGTGAAAAATAGTATAATTTGAGAATTTTTTTTTAAATGTTTAATTCAGTCTGCCGAACAAAAGAGTTGCTTACAGAAATTTCAAAATTTTCTCACTATGATTTATAGCAAGTAAAGGACTTGATCCTCTTTACTGGAGATCAACCTCTGCGTAGTTTACACAAATGGAAAAGGGGGAAGAATTTATGAAGTAACAGACTGTCAATCGAGGTAAGATACACTACACTTAAGTATCATCTTATATTAGTAATCAATATCGTAACTCTCTCTCTCTCTCTCTCTCTCTCTCTCTCTCTCTCTCTCTCTCTCTCTCTCTCATCAGAATTTATCTGGAGATAGATTCTCTCTTATCATCTCTTATACAAACAACTTTCTATCTCCCATAATACGTAAGCGTATTAAACGCTTTCCTGACACTGCAAAAATTACATTGAAGTCATCCCCTTTCCTCAAAATAAACGTCTCTAATTTATATTCAGTCTGTCTCTTTTCATTCATTTCCAGCATTTATATCATTACTGAAATACAAAGACGTTATCCTCGAGTCAGGTGCCAGTTAAGCATATTATTTATTTCTACCATCAGGCCAAGTGACGTGACTGCATTTGTACGTTTTCAAATGCTTCAGTAAAACAGAGTATTCTATTTCTGAGAGAGAGAGAGAGAGAGAGAGAGAGAGAGAGAGAGAGAGAGAGAGAGAGAGAGAGAGATCTAGTTGCCTTTGTTTTAGAAAAGTATAAGAATATATATATTTTTTTTTCAATGCGCACACCTTTATATTCATTTGAGCTGTTTTTCTGTCACATTTGGTAGACTGCTCCTGTCTGTCTGTTAGTACTTATTTCCTCATTTCAACCTATTCATGCTCTCTCTTAATATTTCAGCAACGCGAATAGCGAAAAATTTTGCTCTAAAAATAAGTAAAAATTAATCTAGAGATAAAACAGTTATTACTCATGCAATATTTTGACATTAATTCACCGTTTTGTCATCAAGATATATTGAAGGAGTATTTTCAAGCAATGCTGTATGTAGGGATATATAATCTATCAAGTGTCATGTTCCTTGTTCTTCGAATCTACAAAAACACTCCAAAGAAACTATGATGTCTTACATAATTATTTGTTTAGTGAAAATGCAGATTATTTTCAAAAATGTCTTCTTTCGATCACTGGAGTACATCTATTCTAAATCAATTGATTAACGAAAGCCTTAACTATTATCTCCAGATTAGACAAATCCACTATATCCTAAAGTTCGAAAACAACCATTCATCAAATGTGCCACTAAATCCTTAAACTCTCTGAGATGGGAATTATGAGAGAATTTGCCTAATTTTTCCTTACAAAAATCTCATACATTAATATAATTGCAGAATGGTCCAGATGTCAGTGTTTCTCTGATAGAAGAATGCACTGAAATAGTTCATTTACAAATCACTTACAGCATTTTATCTGTATTCGTTACCGCTCAATACATTATTCGTGCAAAGTAAAGATAGCAATCTGAATTTCTTACTTTATATTGGCCGTGGCGTAATATCACTAACTTAAAAAGGAGGTAAGTCAATAAAAGCCATTGAACCAAAAGGCTCGGAGTTGAAAATATTAACCAATAACATGGACGATGCTTCTGTGAGTTACAAAAAGAAAACACCTTCTTGGGAAGGTGCTTTCAAAAGCATGAGAGAAAAGGACACAGGGAACGCAAGTGAAGTTTACGTTCTTAATATATGGAAGCAAATTAGTCCTGGATTCAATGACATGAACAGAGTGATTCAAAACTCGTATATATTGTAAAATGCTAACCCTTATACATAATCAATAAAAAGAATTTTCAATGCTTTTCTTAACTCCTGAACAAGTGATCAGAACATATCTTTTATTCCTTCACAAGAAGTAACATTCCCGAACATTTTGAGTAAACTGCTTGAATAAGATCATGTAGAAGACTTTATGAAAATATCTAGAAAATTATGATAATTTTTATTTTATTTTTTCTCCATACAAACCTCTCATGACTCTAAGCTAGTGTTTCCAGACCATCTTTTCATGTCTTTGTCAGTTACAGAATTCAATATTGAATTTTAGTTTATTTGAAGTAAGGAAGAAGCACTTAGCAATTATATTTCCCTTTGGGTGTAAGTTATTCCCAGTGGGTACTGAATTAGATGTTAAACTATATTTGTGGCTTAATATTTGAGTACTGTATGTACATATGGGTGTCCCTGTGTGTATGTGTGTGTGATTTACAAAGGGAAAAAATAGTAGAAAACAGATAAGACTGTTTATTTTGACCGGAATTATCACTGTTTGCGTCGAGCCAATTTAGACCCTAATCTAAACGGTTGCTTACTATTTTAAATTCTTTCGATGTAGAATTCCTTGTATCCAATAATATTTACGGATGTATGAGAATTCTCAAATTATACCAAAGAACACGCACACATTTGCTACCCATCTTCCTATCTTCAAAGGATCCAATTACGAAATCACCTGACAGCCAAATGAACTGACAGGAAATGTTATTTGCAACAACAAGATCTAACGAGGAGAATGCATATTCACGCACCCTCATGGACGCTGAGAGAGAGAGAGAGAGAGAGAGAGAGAGAGAGAGAAACTCGGGATAATTTGGTTTATGATTATAACACACGCATTTATATTTTGCATGCCAGCGGTGAGGAGATGGAGAATAATAATTGCAAACGTCATCTAATGAGTGTAGTGAAATAGAAGTGTCAAAAATCCTTGATATGTATCTTAAGATGAGTGAGAGATAGGCAGGTACTTGTAAAATAACTGAATTCCGTAAATTAGATACGATATATATATATATATATATATATATATATATATATATATATATATATATATATATATATATATATATATATGTGTGTGTGTGTGTGTGTGTGTGTGTGTGTGTGTGTAGTCACTTTCGTACGCAGTACATAGTTGCTATCTATGAGTGTTCCACAAATATATGGAACTCTCAAATCAGACCTTTATTGCTAATCTTCCTTACTTTCAAAAAAAACTAAAATGAAATATTGAATCCCGTAACTGACAAGGAAATGAAAAGCTGATCTAAATTCACTAGCTTAGAACGGCATGATTTATTTACGTGATGCGGATGATAATTTAAAAGCACATTATAATCTCACAAACTGAGGAAGCTATTCCTTGCTGCTCAAAATCATTGTCCATTGAGTTATACATATTCTTTTGCACGTTTTGGCTTTCAATTATTTCAAATTTTCCTCAATGACAATTTAAAATAGAGGACCATTTTAGCAGAAAACTTCCATGGAACGCCGATGTAAACCTGTCTAAAGAGCAAACATGTGTGTACAAAATATATATATATATATATATATATATATATATATATATATATATATATATATATATATATATATATATATATATATATATATATAGAATCTACTGTCACTTTTTACCAGAAGTGAAGAAGGCATTGTGGCTATTAGAATTATGCACATATATATATATATATATATATATATATATATATATATATATATATATATATATATATATATATATATATATATATATATATATATATATATATATATAATATATATATATATATATATATATATATATATATATATATATATATATATATATATATATCACTAAGTTCACGTCGGAAGGTGAATGAGAACAGGGACT
>NC_089752.1:20000500-20005500 GCF_040412425.1 Macrobrachium rosenbergii | reverse complement strand
ATTATCTGCTTACCTCTTGTTAGTTAATATTTCAAGGTATAAAACCATTTGATTATATGTATATATATATATATATATATATATATATATATATATATATATATATATATATATATATATATAAATATAAGTCATTTGATTATATGTATATATAAATACATATACATATATATACTATGTATGTATGTATGTATGTATGTATGTATGTATGTATGTATACATACATATATATATATATATATATATATATATATATATATATATATATATATATATATATATATATATATATATATATATATATATATATATATATATATATATATATATATATATATATATATACTTATATATATAAACAAATAAAAATATTCAAAAGCAAAGAATATAACTTTCCTTTGCCCTGAGGTTTCCTATAACGTTGTTTATGGGTATAGAATCACAGAGGTCTCTTTTCCATGTCGAAGTTATGCTGAAAAATGACCCGGTACGTTACGGGACAATATTCTCAGCCCTGACAGCTAATAATCGTGAAGAGGAGGATTACTTCTGAAACGGACGTTTATATGCTAACGGGGAAGGAAAGGCAATGAAAAAGTTATTCTGGCAAAGAAGAGGTCAAATTGCATAGTTTCGCAAAAAACGTGTATTGCTTTAAATGATTATTATAGTATACGTATATAAAGGAAACTTAAGAGCACATCAATTATATATATATATATATATATATATATATATATATATATATATATATATATATATATATATATATATAGTATATATATATGTATATGTGTGTGCGCGCGAATGTGTGCGTGTGTGTGTGTGTGTGTGTGTGTGTGTGTGCGCGCGCGTGTGTGTGTTTGTGTGTACATTATCTACTGGGTAACGAGGAAACCACAGTGCATTTTCATGATTTATTGTGCCGACGTTTCACAACACTTCTCGGTTGCATTTTAAATGAAAAAATGTGAACACCATATTAATCGCAATAACTCTTGTAATATTTTGACAAAAAATGTAGATTTATTAGATTAACATCCCTGGTAAAATTAGAATATAACAGAACAGTGAAATTCCAAAAACCAAAACAGAATGCAAAGAGATTTAAGAAAAACCTAATAAACGTAAATAAACGTAAAAATTTGTTTAAAAAGACGTAAAATAATCTTGACATCACCGGTTACATCAATATATTTACGTAATGGCCCGTTGCACTTCGTCTTTCGTTTCTCGGTCTCTAAAGGTTCTTCTATTTTTAGTTACTCTTTGAAGCAACCCGATGGGTGGGTGTTTTACACCGTAGCATTTTTGTCTTTTTATATTTCTTCTTTTAGCTATATTAATTTTATTGCGGTCTTAGTATTTTGTTGCTGGTTTCTACTATTTAAATTTTGTCTCACTTTAAATATATTGATTTGACCAGTGATGTCAAGATTATTTTACGTTTATTTTACTTTTTTGCGTTTTTTTACGTTTTTTAGGTTTTTCCTTATGTCCTGTTTTGGTTTTTGCAATTTAGCTATTCTGTTATATTCTACTTTTACCAGGGATGTTAATGTAATAAATCTACGTCTTTTGTCAAAATATTCTAAGCGTTTTTACGAGTAATATGTGTTGCAAAACGTCGGCACAATAGATCAAGAAAATGCACTGCGCTTTCCCTCGTCACCCAGTAGATGTGGTTTGAGCAGTGGCTTCTGTTTTGACTGTATGTATATGTATATGTATACATATATATATATATATGCATACATATATACATATCTATATATACATATGCATATGTACATCAATATATATAGATAAATATGTGTATATATATACATATTATATATATATATATATATATGTGTGTGTGTATATATATATACATATACATGTTCATATATATAAGTATATATATATACATATATATATTTATATATACAAGCATACAGATAATATTTATGTAAAGTCTAATGGCGAAGACAACCATAAAGAAGGCAAAGGGTTCAGGACCACTGTATACATCAAACCCACAAATATAAGCAGATGCCTATCTGTTAACGAAAATTCCACCGACGCATAAAGGAGGCGCTTACACATTGTTGAACATGGCGCCAGTCTGCAGAATCTGCCGACTATCGTAATTTATATAAGGATGATTTGATTGAAAGATGCATAAACACGAAAACCAAAACTACAAAATATTAAGATAACAAGGAGAACGCCGGAAGCGGATAAGATTTCCATCTATTATAGGATGAATTATAGCACTGAATAAAAAAACAGGATGCCGCGGCCATGAAAAAGACTCGATGATCTTTTATTTAAACCTGATTTCACTTTGGGTGAATAAAAGCAGCATCGCCTCACCGGAAAAGAAAGCAGTCAGGACAAAGCAGTCAGGACAAGTGTTGTGTGAAGATTAATATTCCAAGAGGAAAACATTACGTTTCCCGAGGCCACTCACATGGAACACATTATGGCTACTCTAAGAAATACGTTCAAGTGTCTGAAGACATTTGTAAACATTATACCAAACGGCATGACGTGAGATACAGCAGACAAAGTATACAAGAAACAACGATAAACGGAGCGGAAATCACCAACCGAAGTCTGTTCATCGCAAAAGAGGTATCTATGAATTAAGAGACCTACCCTGAACGTCAAGACAGCTTCGGAGTTCGTCCTACCATCCACCAGGAGGCAGGGGACGGTGGTCAGCGTGAAGGAATTTACGTAGACCTTAGAAACAGGAGCAGCCTCCTAGAGGATGTCGTGCTGTTGGAACCTCAGAAGTTGAAGCGAAGATGCAATGCATTACTACCCTTATACTATTCTCCTTGCATTTTAACATATTTTCATCTATTTATTGATTTATTAGTTTTTTTTTTTCCTTTTTAATATGTGGGATCTCTTCTTTCTGTATTTCCCTTTACTTCCTCTTACTTCTTCCTAATGAACACCATATTCTTTGGAAGTCTGAATTTCAAGTCAATAATGGTCCCTGTGGGCTTGCTCCATATGAATAGGTTTCATCTACTGAATAATAATAATAATAATAATAATAATAATAATAATAATAATAATAATAATACTAATAATAATAATAATAATAATAATAATAATAATAATAATAATAATAATAATAATAATAATAATAATAACTTAACTGAGAAACACAATAGTCAGTCAGGAGCCAATGCTCCTGTTCTTTGGGCAAACATGCGGTGTGCTCCTGCAATTACTTTTCTAGCTAGTTAGCAATAAACAACACCATATTCGAAATATAATGCTTGGCTTTGTTATTAAATCATAAGATAATTCCGCCTATAATCAGTTGTTATAAAGTCAATAATGCCATCAAATCTATGCCTTTGCTTCGTTCATCCTCTGTTTGTGAATACGATGGAGATATTTTTGAATGATAAATTTTTATTTCTTAGAATCTTTGGTTTTCAGAAATATAATTATCTTCGGAACTATAACCTGGCACAATATGAATATTTAACGAGAGAGAGAGAGAGAGAGAGAGAGAGAGAATGGGGTTAATCAAAAACAGATATTTGAAAGCAAATTACTCTCTCTGGGGACTCGCCATGAAATCGAAAATGTGGCATTTAACGTCACGCTCCTTCGCCATTGCTTTATTCATACCACTTGGTTAATGCTAGCTGAGAATACAAAAATCCAACACAAAATTTTTCGTCTAGAACCAGTGTATCATTCTAATCTGACAATTCTGCCGTTCTCTGGTGTTGCTAAATCTAACCTACATTCTCTGATGGTTAAGGCGTAAGCACACCTCTTAATTTTACACATCCAAGAAAAGAGTAAAGTCAAATATCACGGAATAACCTTTTAAGTCTAATAATTTATACACGACACTGCAGGTGTTAAGAAACAGAAAATGTCTAAACGTTATTACATTTGGCTTTTCTTTCATTTCTCTTTTCCTTAGACGGTGGCGAATCAGTATTGTGATCTATCGTGATGAATGTGAGGCGGATGGCGCATTCAGGGTGGGGCGTGGAGTATGAAATTATTTAAGGAGCAGTTTATTTATTAAGAAACTTCTTTTGAAACTTCTGAAATACAATATGTCACACTCTGGCATTTCGGGCGTCACTTCAAGGTTATTTCTTCGATCTCCCTTTCGTAACTGGCGTAGTCCTTGAGGTTCTAGGTGTTAACAGCTGGAGAACGGAGTCAAGGGGAACGAAATATCGATCTCACGACCGGTTGTGGACGAACCCTTTAGGTGGAAGGCTGGAGGCTGATGAATTTGAATCATAGTCGTTATTCTGCATTAACGACAACGTGACTTGGTAATTGATATATTGGAGAAAAACGCTTTTATGGAGCGGAGATTTATTTGAAATCCTTGATTCTTGCATGTTAAGACAAGAAACATCAAAGTACCTAAAGGAGTAGAGTTGATAAGGGATTTCTAACAGAGCTACCACGTAGTGATTTAATTGGCTAAAACAAAACAAAACAAAGTTCAATTTGAGTAGAAGTGAGCTCAAATTTCTGATTTCTCAGACTTAGAATATGCAGATGCTGCTGTTTCAATCTGAGAAACCACACGGGACTTTCATAGCTTGTTGAACAGAATACAGGATATTACATGTGAGAGAGATGGGATTCAAGATAAATCTGAATAACAGACGTAACTGGGAAATAAAAAGAAAGTATGCAAAAAGGAATGAATAACATAAGGAGAAAGAATTAACATGGTTGAATCTTTCAAGCATTTAGAAACAGTAATGTCCAATGCAGGTTCTCTTGGGTTGCAATTTAGTGAAATACTAAACAAAAGCTAAATCAAGCGTGGGCAAGTTGTACAAGATTCCAAAATCAAATAGACTGAAATTGCATACGAAAGCCGATTATGCATTATTAATACACGTATTGCTATAGAGACATATATAGATATAACAATGAAACTATAACTAAAGGAATCTTTCGATTGAAAAATAGAGCTTTAAGAAAAAATATTAAGAGTCAGATGG
>NC_089752.1:19988000-19995500 GCF_040412425.1 Macrobrachium rosenbergii | reverse complement strand
ACCTTCTCTCTCTCTCTCTCTCTCTCTCTCTCTCTCTCTCGCTTTCATGATGTTTTTTTTTATATTGTACAACTACTGAAACTCAACTCGGAGTACTGTGAACATATATTGCTAGAATTTATGTTACACTGTTTTCCAGTGAACTTTTAGTACTCTCATGTATTCCATTAATATCAGAATTTCAGTACACACAGGGATGAAAGTGTTTTTACTGTTGGTTTTACGATATCCAGTAGTAGTTGCAGTAGTAATAGTAGTGGTAGTATTAGTGCTAGTAATAGTAATAACAACGATGATAATGATATATGTTGAAAATTATAAAATTGCTGGAGATATACTGATTACTTCAACTCTTGTATTTAACGTTATTTAGTCTTGACAAGATTAAAGATAGGGAGAAAGACTGACATTTTGTCATTTGAGCGAAAAAAGAAATTAAATCATTGGACAGAGGAGAACCCCCATATCAAGGTAAAAGAAAAAAATACTGTTCGAAGTATTTTCAAAGCATCATGAACCAATTTGCTCAGCTAAACTGGAGTCTATTATTATTTCTATTTTTCTTTTTTTGAGAGTTGTAGACCAGGATGGGAGTGGATGAGGTTGAAAAAACAAGTGACATACGGTATTTCGGTGAAATTTCCCTTCACCAGTTCGTGGTCTCATCCATTCTCTAATGTCGATATTGCCCAACATATTCAAGTGGAAATTATCCCCCCCCGCCCCCTCAAAAAGAGGAGAAAATTCAACTTTGATAATAATCATACCACTCTATGTTCATTTCTTTTACGTATATTAAAATTTATGAAATATCCAACAAGGCTTCAGTTCCCTCGCGTTAGAATTACTATCTGATGCCGAGGATGGAAGGCTAGCTTGCCAATCAAACTAGGGAAAAGATAAAAATTTATTGGACCAGATGTACCACAGCTTGACTCGAGGTGTACAGACAAAAATTTGATGAGCAGTCTTTCGTTTAATTTGGTAGATTGCAGGGCAAATCACTATCAGTTCTCTTATGGGAAGAAGCTGCAGTGACGCGAGTGACATTTTTCTGATTTTCCTTCTTCATTCTATGTTGTCCTATTGATTTTCACGGTTTTTAAGAAACATCTTAAAAACTGATCCAGTTTATCACGGTCAAAGCCCGAAAAGAATAAAATTAGGAATATCACCAAGAACGTGCAATTGAAATTAAATTTATACAGTAATACTGTGTGAGAACTAATAATAAGAGAACCAGTAATAATGATAACTCCAAGTTAATTTTTTTTATTATATTTGTAAGTATTTATAATATTATCGCCTTGGGTATTAATATCAGTAAAATTATTGTACAAGTAAGGAAGAAAGATACTATTGTGCCATCAATTTATGAGAGCAAGACTCGTTTGATACTTTTCTGTAATGGAATTCAAGTGAATTCAAGAATATAGACTACCAAGCAGGCTTAGCACCCATCCATACACATGCACTGAAGGGCTAATGCATATTTCAACCCTAAATATTTTGATGTGTTTACTTTTTATCAGAGGGACAAAAGCGATTCCGTTTTCTCCAGAGCCAGCGAAAATCCCGAGTGGTTTTTCCAACATTACTGGGTAGACTATCGTGTTTGGCCAGACAGAACGCTACTCTCCCCTTCCCTCCCGATTCGCAGGCCCTGGCACGCTTGCCCATCACTGACTTGCCACAAACTGATCTCGGGTTTCATGCATTTGCTCCTTTAATGTGATTGAATTGTTTCCGAAGCTATTCTTTGTAACTGTATACTACAGAATCTGTAAAGAATTCTATCGTGAGTTAATATCATGTCATAAATCTGTGGACATTTGATCTGGAACAGTTCTTTTTTTTTTCAAGTTAAAAAGTGGATACTTTAGCCGGAAATTGATGGATTTATCTAAAAAATGAGGGAGAGAGAGAGAGAGAGAGAGAGAGAGAGAGAGAGAGAGAGAGAGAGAGAGGTATCAGTGAAAGAGAATAAGAGATAATTTAATCAAGAGAAGAGCAAAGTGAAATGGAGAGAGAGAGGGATACAATCAAGAGGAGAGAGAGAGAGAGAGAGAGAGAGAGAGAGAGAGAGAGAGAGAGAGAGAGAGAGAGAGAGAGAGAGGTATCAGTGAAAGAGATTAAGAGATAAAGTTACAATCAAGAGAAGAGCAAAGTGAAATAGAGAGAGAGAGGGATACAATCAAGAGGAGAGAGAGAGAGAGAGAGAGAGAGAGAGAGAGAGAGAGAGAGAGAGAGAGAGAGAGAGGTATCAGTGAAAGAGAGTAAGAGATAAAGTTATAATCAAGAAAAGAGCAAAATGAAATAGAGAGAGAGGGATACAATCAAGAGGAGAGAGAGAGAGACGGGAAGGGGGGGTATCAGTGAAAGAGAGTAAGGGATAAAGTTACAATCGAGAAAGAGAGAGAGAGAGAGAGAGAGAGAGAGAGAGAGAGAGAGAGAGAGAGAGAGAGAGAGAGAGAGAAGAGCAGAGTGAAATAGAGAGAGAGGGATACAATCAACAGAGAGAGAGAGAGGAGAGAGAGAGAGAGAGAGAGAGAGAGAGAGAGAGAGAGAGAGAGATCCAGTGAAAGAGGTAAGGGATGAGTTACAATCAAGAGAGAGAGAGAGAGAGAGAGAGAGAGAGAGAGAGAGATAATCAAGAGAAGAGCAGAGTGAAATAGAGAGAGAGGGATACAATCAAGAGGAGAGAGAGAGAGAGAGAGAGAGAGAGAGAGAGAGAGAGAGAGAGAGAGAGAGATCAGTGAAAGAGAGTAAGAGATAAAGTTATAATCAAGAGAAGAGCAGAGTGAAATAGAGAGAGAGGGATACAATCAAGAGAGAGAGAGAGAGAGAGAGAGAGAGAGAGAGAGAGAGAGAGAGAGAGAGGTATCAGTGAAAGAGAGTAAGAGATAAAGTTACAATCAAGAGAAGAGCAAAGTGAAATAGAGAGAGAGGGATACAATCAAGAGGAGAGAGAGAGAGAGAGAGAGAGAGAGAGAGAGAGAGAGAAAGAGAGAGAGAGAGAGAGAGAGAGGGAGAGAGACAGAGACAGGATAGTGTATCGGCGGTCGATCCCCTTTTTCAATGCTTCGGGTGAAAAGTTCCTCATCGGTAACATTTATTTCTGTCACTGAAAATGACGACAATATAAGTCAGGGGTTTGCCCGTGCTCCTGACTTTTGCGGATCACAGTTGTGAATTTCAGGGTTCCCAAACATAAAAAAAAAAAATAAACCATGAAATAAATAAATAAAATTCAAATAAGGTAAGATACTATGTAAAATTTACTAATAATTTAAGAATTAAGGAGAAATTATATAAGCAAACGAAAGAAGTGTGTGTTCAAAAATATTTTATCCTAAAACACAAGCTCTGTACAGACCCTTAATATTTAAGTAAGTGAACTATCTGCAATCAAATATTTAGAGAAGGGAGTGGGTTTGTGACTCATTGAAAACCAAGCATTTTTTAAAGGAATCTAAATAGTTGTTATCAGAAACACCCACCCAGTTTTGATAAGTATACAGAATAAATATAAACACGCGCCCATACACCCACACACGTGTATGTATATATATATATATATATATATATATATATATACTGTATATATATGTGTCTGTCAGTATGACAACGACTGACGTATATATCTGAAATGACAAGAAATTTCCCTCGTGATTTTGTTAATGATACGCATACGTGCATAACTGTCATTCTGTATAGTTTTCATTTAGCATGAACATGGCCAAGGTCTCGAGCAAAACCGATTACCAGGGAGCTTATGTCGGTTTAATCGTCTCTTGTTATGACAATGTTTCACTTTTGAGTGACTGACCTATTCTAAGGCAAAATTTGCTTTAGTGGCCACACCCTAAACTCTTGCTTAGAATATTTTTTTTCCACCTCCAAAAGGTGATTTCGTCGTACCTTTTCTTGACCTTGTCCTGTTCAGCTTAAACACAGAATCCTCTCATGGCAGACCATTCTCCGAACTCTAACATTCATGATAGCAGGACTATATAATTCTGTAGCCTTCTTTCCCTATGCTGCCGGACTTTGAAATTCTCTTCCTGCTTCCGATCTCCCTCTTCTAAACCTCTGTCTTCTAACAGGTAACCTGTGGCTTTCTCTAGTGTTAAACATTCTGTCTTTTACCTTTTCAGTTCTTGTGTTTTTTGTTTTTTTAGTCCAGTCTTTTAGTCCATACTTAGATAATGACATTATTCTGGATGTCTCAATTGTCTCTGTATTTGATGATAATAATGATAATTATAATAATTCCAAAGACGACAAGGGTTATTTGCCAGTGTATTCATCTCTATCCATTGCACGCACACGTAGTTTTTTTTATCTTTTTTTTTCATGAGTGTCATTGGTAAAGGCCGAGAGGAAGAAACGCTTTGCCAGTGTATTCATCTCTATCCATTGCACGCACACGTAGTTTTTTTTATCTTTTTTTTTTCATGAGTGTCATTGGTAAAGGCCGAGAGGAAGAAACGCTTTGCCAGTGTATTCATCTCTATCCATTGCACGCACACGTAGTTTTTTTTATCTTTTTTTTTTCATGAGTGTCATTGGTAAAGGCCGAGAGGAAGAAACGCTTTGCCAGTGTATTCATCTCAATCCATTGCACGCACACGTAGTTTTTTTTATCTTTTTTTTCATGAGTGTCATTGGTAAAGGCCGAGAGGAAGAAACGCTAAAGCAAAAATAAGGAGATGAGAAAATTCCCCGATAAACAGAGCCCACCACTCAGCTCCTGGTGTCCGACGGGATAAAACAAGATGATTCTGTTGGTTCTCGTTTCAAAAGTTGAAATTAAGTTCCAGCAACACTTCGGCCTTAAATTAAAGCCCTACAAGATATGCATTACACCACTCAAAAGAATGTATCACCAATACTGATGTTATTATGACTTTCATTACTGTATTTTTTTGTGTTTGTTATCCAGTCTTTATCATCATTTTTATGATTAGGGATTTTATGTGGGAGGCGGTTCGCAAAGTAATTAAGATTTAGTATTATTATCACAAGAAATCTTACTAAGGCAGCTTCGGAAAGCTTTATCAATTGTGAACTTTTGGTGTTTTCTAGTTTCTGTCCTCATAGAGTTTGATATTGGTACTAGTTTTGTAATATATTCATATTGTGGATGTCTTTTGATTGATTCTCTGGAAACGCAGGAAATAATCTTTCTGAAAGTGTTATAGACTTTTTTGCTGTGTTAGAAAATCTGTAGTGATCTTTTTTATAATCTTGCTCTATCGTCGTATTCTTTGATTCATTAACTTGTACGATATGTACTGAACACCTATATATACTTGTTTTCAAAGTTTGTACGTGAATGTGATATACAAAGGGTACATGGCTATTTGTTATTAAAGAAACAGTAATATATTTATGATCTTATAACAAAGATTTTGTGAATGTATGTATTGTAGATCTATTTATCTCTCTCTCTCTCTTCCCCTCCTCCCACACACACACACACACACATATATATAGAGAGAAGAAAGATATATATATATAGAAATATATATATATATATATATATATATATATATATAGAGATATATATATATATATATATATATATATATATATATATATTACATATACAGTGGGTGTTTGAAATTAGAGCCTCTTGGGTTGAGCATAAACTAAAATTAGATATTGGACAAAACAAAAGTAATTCAGAACAAGTATTTATTTAAGCTTTCTCTGCAATTTTGAGGTATGATTTGAAAATCGGTGCTGAGACTCAAAACCCATTTCCCTGAGCACTTGGTCAAATTTCTCTTGAGAGGTCGTGAGGCTTGGTAGACCATCATAGTCTCACTGTGCGCTTCAACACGATCCTTAAGATACTACCAATGTTTTCACAACACATTAAGGCCAGGGAGCTACCTGGAATTTCACTTGACGAGAAGAAGAAATCGATACAACTGTTTCGGAAGCAGCTCCCGTGTTGAAGAGCCTTTGAAACATGATTTATCATGCAAAATGATTTCTTCAACAGATAACACATTTTCAGTGACTTTATGGAAAGAAATACCCACCAGTTACAGTTTTCAATATTTCACATTCCACACTTTTTCTTTAATGATCCATATTAACCATTTGGCTGTGAAACAGAGAAAATTCCCTAAACATTCAGTGAAATTTCACAATTTGAGAAGCGCACGTCATCGCTGTTGATATCATCCAACTTTTGCAGCCCAAATTATGTCATTTTTATGATTTTGATTCCTGACTTGTAAATGAAGAATTCATCTTGATGCTGACAACATGAGAAAGTCAGCTTTCATACCACCTTAACAAATGAACCACAAAACCATGCACAGTTTTCTCTTGTTGCTGAGTGATGTTGGGCTTGCTGATAACATGAAATGGTTTTGATACCAGATTTTTTTTAACTGACATATTACAGCACTATAACTTCTTCTTCTTCCCCTTTTGTTTCTAGTTCAAGCGCCAATTTACGTAAAGACTTTCTTTCTACCCACTGCCTCAGCTATGATGTCTTTGACCTGGAGAAAGCGACTTCAGGCCTTCCAAGATTCTCACTCTTTTTGTGATGACAGTCATTGGGATTTTTGTTCCAGCTTTTAACAAAGGATTCGTCTCTTTTAATGCATTTAGTGATCCAGAACGGTGAAATGAAGGATGCGCCAGCATCCCCTCGTCCTCTGCTGAAGGTTATAGCCCGATTGGTCAATCCATCTGATTTCCCCTCCGAGTCATTAGCCATGGCTGCATTCTAACTCTGTCACTCAGTCTGAAAAATACAAGAAATGTAAATGAAAAAAATAGCTCAATAGAAACTTGAATAATGTACTTGGAGATATGGCTATAGCAGAAAAACTTCATAACTTTTCCATTTGTTCTGTGGAGGGGGCTCACTCTAAAACACCTGGTATATACAAATAATATAAAATTTGCATCTAAACTTATTTTCCTGCTTTATACGAATTACAGTATACAGTTTAATAATGAATAAAACAGTAATACCTCTTCAATTTAATCCAGACATCTAAAAGCTTTGGTTGGCACTTTGATAAATAACGGCTTAATTTGGAAATATGTCTCTTGGACAGATTCTAGTTTCGTAGTCTTGTGCCAAGTGAGATAAAAATTGTGGCTGGTATGGTCATGTAAATGATGAGCTATGGGAAAGCTATCGTATGGCACTCTCTCTCTCTCTCTCGTAAACACTAGAAATTCTGTTGACCATATTTTTCCTATTACAGAATGTGGTATGAAATCTCTAAATTTATTACAGTTAACTTACAATATCTGCTTTTTTGATTTTCCTTTTTTCTCTCCTTGTGTTTATTTCCATTTCAGTTTTGTAGTAGTGACAGCATAAATATCATCAACACTACTAGTAATATTAATAATACTGATATGATTGTTACTATCACTATTATTGTTTTTTTATCATTTACGTAGCTGTTAGTTACTCTTAGTTGAAAATCCACTAAAAATTCCTGTTGAATCAATAAG
>NC_089752.1:19973000-19983000 GCF_040412425.1 Macrobrachium rosenbergii | reverse complement strand
TTAAAGTTTTATGTTTATGCTTTCCCAATGATTAACAAAAAACGTAATCAACATATGAAGGTTATGTTCATAACCGTAAGTGTTCATTTTGTTGGTAACTGTAATTGATCTGAACATTTTTTTTTATATTGTGGTACTCAATTATTATAAAATATAACAGAATTGTTGCCAGAAATATATTTATTCAGAACGAAGATTAATTCATGAGGTCAGATTGGAACTATAAGTTAATTGCTGTAACTCGTCAGCATCAGAATATTCAGTTTATATCATGAAGCTACGCTTATCCCTTTGACACAATAATTGCACCGTCACAACAAAATGGTCAAATGAAAGGTTTGGAGAAATGATGAAAACCTGTATATAAAACAAATGTTGAGATTTGTGCCACTGGTAAAATTGGATACTAATTGAAAATTTAAATCTTGAAATTCAGTTTCAGATATTAGAACAGCAGTACGTTGATGGGAAATGCTTGAAAAAAGTTGGCTTTATGAGATAGTTGAAATTAAATGATAACAATGGAGGCTGTAAACAAAAATACGAAAACTAATTTCCTTTACTTCGGTTAAGGGGATTTGGTGCATATGAAAAGAAAATGTACAAGAGAATGTTTTAGAATTCACTACCTTTGCGAGAGCATATATAATTAATCACTAGATTAGTTACAGGTATCAAGTACGAATGAAAAGAGAAGGAGATGTTTTAGGTTTCATTAGCTTTGCGAGACCGCTTATATAATTAAATGGAAGTAACGAAGAATAAAGTGGATAAAAGAAGAGGTCAGTAAGAAAAAACAATGGTCTTTACTGAAATTGCATTATAGATACTGTGATGAGCATAGTAATTAGGTTATATTTTTGTTAATATACCTGGTGTTCCTGTTTTCCTTTTCTGTAGGCAATACCTGAGCTGGTATATGTGGTTGTAATAGTCATCTAATCTATTTTTCATAAAACAATCAAACGGGCAAGATAAATAGGGCTTTAATGGATTTCTACTGCCTCTCATAAAGATGTGGGTTAATTGATGCGGGAAATACCGAAGAAGGAACAGACTTCTACAGTCTGAAAGCTAATTAAATGGAGGAATGATCCAATGCTGATAAAGGCACTTGCAAGCTTGCATCAATTCAAAGTCCTCGCAAAAGAAAAATAAATTAGGCGTTTATTCGCAGCCTATTAGCTACGTTTTTAGGAAAAAAAGTAATGTCGACTGTAAGAGGAATAATAGGGTGTTAAGCCACTCCCCAGTAAATTACAACAATTTTGATGCTGCAATAATTTTTCATTCTTAGTGCGGTTTATTACTTTTACGGATTAAAAGGTGTAAACTTTATTAAAAATATTTCAAGGGGGATATTCAATGAAATGACTGGAAAAGAGTGGAGAGTAAGCATCAGAGAAGGTAAAAAGGAGCGACCTGAAAAAATAAAAAATCTAGAAATGAATTAAATAATACCAAAGACCCACTAGACCACAGGGCATTCATGATTAAAACGAAAGTTTAATTGCGTTCTGTTAAATGTTTTGATTTTATGAACGATAAACGATAGATTTAATTATGTTACAATATACGTCAACAAATAAATCAATTACGCAAAAATTGAAATAAAACTGTCATAAGTTCTAGTCATAAAGAAAGTAGTGTTCAGTGATAATTTAGATTTTTAAGTGTAACTGTTTTAAACACAAACTCAAAAATATTGTAAATTCATGTATGTTCCGTATATTAAATGTGGTTATTTATTAAAAGATTTGAGCTATCAGTTGTAAAATAAAAGACGAAATTAAGATCCTCTTTTTGCGTACACTAAAACAAAGAGCAAAGATCATTCTCTTTGAATGAAGAAAATAAACATTTTAGATTTCCCTTTGTCAATAGTCTCCTTTTCGGGAAGCCGCAAAGACCAGTAAAACCTTAATATATTATGTTAGTTTTATAACAATACCTTCATCATGTTCTGGTTCCCAAATCCAAATACCAACGAAAACCATATGCAACAGGGAACCAACGCAGTCAATCAACAGATAATCTGAATGCGTGGTAAGAGGGATGTCATGCTGTTCATTAATAACAGGGGGTTACGTTCAATAATAATCACTCATGAAATAGGATGGCTCTTGACGTAATTGTCAAAGTTTGGTTGTTTGGGAGTTATGAGAATCTCAGGGTTATTACTCTTTGTTAATGAGAGAACCGTGCTGTAAATGGATAACATTTCTACCACCAGTTATCCTTCTGCTGTTGATAGCACTAAAACGCCTCATGGGAATTTCAGATAACAAATTTTTAAAAATCACCAACATAAATATGGATACAGATTGAGGCGTACATGTCATTTTATCTCATAAACATCAGAATTTCTGATTTCAGTTTACATGGGATAACTTGAAAAATACTGTTATGCATTCCATCATGACTGTTTCATGTAAATGACAAACTGAGAAAAAATGGAAATAAATGCTGAAGAATGTCAACGAAGAGATAGTAAGAATAATTTAGAAACGTCCTATGTTGGTAATAATAACCAGACAGCAAATTATTCACCAATATCATGAGATACTGTAACAAAGAGGGTATTGGACAACGCTCTCATTGTGTGAAAATGTCGTTCAAGTTATCATCAGGAAGTGATTCTCTTCAATCATATTTATATTTAATTTTATGTGTGTGTACATTTTTTTTAAAAGAATGTAAACACACATATATACTCATAAACACATACACCATATACACATATAATATATATATATATATATATATATATATATATATATATTGTATATATATATATATATATATATATATATATATATATATATATATATATATATATATATATATATATATATATATATATATATATATATATATATATATATATATATATATATATATATATATATATATATATAATGGGCAGAAGACTCTAGAATTCAAATTATATAATCTAACGTAACCAGAATTTCCATTTTCATACCGCATTATTATGATATTCTCAAATGAGACGTATGATCAACTGAAACTTTTCATCAACTATTTAGCTTGTGATGATAAATGCCATACCAGACTTTGTCAAAACTCACTAATGTAATTAAAAACATATATTATAAGCTAATTTTAATCTTTTTTTATAAAAAGCTTACTTAAAATCCCTAATACATATAATCTCAAAAATAAAATTTTGAAAGAGAAATCTAAGTTCTTGCTGTAAGGTGTATGGTACACTGCTGAGTCAAGCCCAGTATTGTTATTTTATTGCAGTCAGATGCTAATTTAGGGCAAAATTTCCTTGGGTGTACGGACTAAAGAAAATGCTTTATATTTAAACGTGTGTGTATGTGAACTGTGAGAGGGATTCATACCCTGAACCATAGATTACTAACCATACTTTCTCTCTCTCTCTCTCTCTCTCTCTCTCTCTCCTATGGATATTGTAGTCAGTATTTACGATTGCTGATGTGGTGAAATGAAACCTGAATAAAAGAGTATAAATTTACTGTATTACTTTTAAACGTGGGAAATACTCGCTATCTATCGCCCTAGAGAAAGAGAGAGAGTAACGTCCATTTAAATAATCACCTTTAAATTCGAATACTTATGTAAATACCTACCTGAATTTTCACTGAACAGTAACGCTGGGAATTTCCCTTAATCGCATTTATCTACAGCATTGACTTCAAAATGACTCTCATAACACTGGGAAGGCCCCTTTTTTTCTATGTTAAAGGGGATATTTATTTCAATCACTGATCTACGACCATGAGTGATGACCGATTTACCTCTGTGCGAATAAATGGCACCATCAGTCATCTTGCCACTCCCATTGCATGCCAGGTAGAGAGAGAGGCACAGTTCCATCAACAAGATGCTAAAAGTCAGATAACCAGATTGAGTCATGGTTACAGGTATGATGTTTCATAATATCATTCACGAATAAAAATTAGATGCAAAAATAAAACGAAGAAACGTCTTTGTATTACGCAAAAAAAGTAATAGGTGGTGGTTATTGCATCTCATCTGTCATCGTTACCTAATGCATTTGCTTATGCAAATAGTTCTTTGTAGCTGATTAAAGTGTACCACCGTGCGGAAAATGTGAAGGATTTTAAATTGATATTTTCGTTATTTTGTGCTTGTGCGTTCTATTTTATGATGTAGAAAACAAAATATACTACACATATTTTTGTGGAGGAGAGCATTAAAAGTATTAGTGTTTAAATTTATCAAGAGTGTGGCAACCATCCTATACTTTTTGCTTTCATTGATGCACATATAATTAATGAGACACTGATTTAGAAATAATATAAAAAAAAAAAATTATTTCGAGAATGAAAAAAAATCTATATCATTAACATTTCCTATCTCAACTAATTGTTAAAGAGTGACTCACATAATTTGTAGGATTGTACTTGATGAAATTAGAATACTAACTGGGTTATTACCACTCGTTTGAAGTGGATAAAATTAATTGTTTACCCGTGTGAAGGTTTTACCAGACATTTGTACTAAACCTTTATTTTGAATAAAAGCAGGAGAAAAAATTATAGCGAGATAATATTTTATAATCCAAAGCTGTGCCATCATTCGATAAAAAATAATAGAGGGTGAAGTCTTACTTTGCGAGATTTCTTTCTAATGAAACAAAAAAGTCACATTTAAAAACTAATTTCAAAAATAATACAATGGTAACGACAGTATGAAAAAATGAACGAATGCAATGGGAACAAAAAAAGCATTATAAATCTCCTAAGTATCAAAACAACAGAAAAACTGCCAGAATTGAAGAATGGGGGAATAGGTGAACGAAATCCATATAAACCAAAAGTAATTGATTAAGAGAATTCTCCACATAGCGTCGCCTCATTCAACTTCCCTCCACCGCGTCTCAGAAAAGTCTCGCCAACAACCATTTAATGAATGCAGTATATCAGCGAGTCCTTGCTCAGTTTCCTCTCAGGAAAGGGGTCAACGGAGCAGAATATTCATAACAATATAATACAGATTTCTTAATGAAACTGATGCCTAGGGGATAAGATTAATCTCCAAGTGTCTATCGAGACATTAATATGTAAGATTTTATTAAGCGTACTGATGGATAGGCAGACTCAAGCGTTCATCAATATACATCCAGCTATCAAAATGTACTTCTGGATCATCTTCTCTGATTTGGAAATGCGCCAGTGTTTTCGTTCTTGGTATCTCTATGAATAGGAAATATTTGCCAGATGATCGATTTCCGTAGTTTAGAAGCACAAGGTAACCGATCTTGGGAAGTTCCAAAGAGAGGTGAGAAAACATTCAACTTTTTTGTTTACTGATCCGTCGTAATGAGTGTAACTTTATGTAGCAAAAATAATCTTATATTCACAGTAGTCTTTTAATGCTTTTCACCAAGATATCCGTCGTCCGTCTATATTGCAGCTCTTGGATAAAATATCCTGAAATTTTAAAACATTTTTTTAAGTGAATATTTGGCATTTAAATGTCAAACACGCCCACCTGGTTTCTTATAATTTCTTGAAATTTCAAAAACCCGAATCGAAACAAAATTCTTACGACTTTGACCCTCATTTTGTCAATTCGAACGATATATTATCTTTTCAATTTCCGACTAATAATTCAGGATAGTTTTAATGAATATAGAAATATATCTATATTATCTTGGTACTCATCAGTATTGCTACGATTTCGATATATTGTTTTTATCTTTCCTCTGTCGTACTTATAATTACGATTCTTTATCTCAAGTTACTCACACTATCTCTCTCTCTCTCTCTCTCTCTCTCTCTCTCTCTCTCTCTCTCTCTCTCTCTCTCTCTCCCTCCGCTACAGGATTGAAACTCGTTCAGTATCAGGCTAACAATCTTCTTAACAGCATTAAAAGCTTTGTATACATCAAAGACTTTAGTAAACCTAACACTGAGTTACCGGGAGGATAGGTGGTGGTGGGGGGGATTGCTTTTGGTCGATACACGCCTGCAATCAAAAGAGCGACTGAATTGGAACTGGGAAAATTTTGCCAGGTGTAGAGATGTTAAACTCTTTCTTTTGCTGATACGCTACCGTTTCTTTTTAAGGATTATGAAGAGGTTGGAATTCTAAAGACTTGTAATTTCTAGGTTTCCAGAGGAGGGATAGAGATCGAGAAAATGACGACGTGGTTTTGAGAGCTTGGGAGAAGCAGACGTGATCAAAGACCAACTTGTAGGAAATTAAGGACTGGTGGAATGAAAGGCTCCAGCATTGTATAGCAGCACAGTCGACAGTTATCTTAAATGGAGGAAAAATTTTTCCATCATTTGCATATCAGGAGTATGTGTATATATATATTATATATATATATATATATATATATATATATATATATATATATATACATATATATATATATATATATATATATATATATATATATGTATATACACACATATATATACATGTGTACATATATAGATAAACAGATATAGATATATATATATATGTATATATATATACATATAGTGTATGTGTGTGTATACATATACATACACACACACACACACACACATATATATATATATATATATATATATATATATATATATATATATAACTTCCCTTTATGTATTGCCTTGTCGGAGATGAGCATTTAATTCAACGGACGCTCGTTAAGGTTATTCATGGCAGTTACCTTGTTTCATGTTATCATAAAGTTCAAATCTTGCAAATTTTTAAACCACTTCATAAAGAACTCTATTTTACTACATTTTTGTGCTTGCTAATGGGATGTTACGATATCTTTGCGAAATCGCTTGCGGTTTCGTCATAATTAACCTTTCGAGGAACGCATGTAATTTATTAGCTTATGAATTATACACATTTCAAGTGCTTTCCATTGTTAAAAATATTTTGTTTTTGTTGTGTAATGAAAAATAATAGATACAGGACAAATAATAATTTATTTGACATAATTTTATGAATCTTTGGCGTAATGACCTGGCACTGGAACCGTTAGGTGATTCAAGTACCACAAAAAAAAATATTCCCTTGCAAAGTTAACGTATTTACATTTACATTCTATTTGAGAGACATTCCTTTGATATATCTTTTCTATAGCACAAGCTATATTCAAAATTAATGATGCAGATTACAAACGTACTATAATAACCCACCTACTGCGTTTTGAATACCTCCAAAAGCAGCAGGCCGAAATTAATCAAGGAAATGTCATTATTTCAAGTGGAGTACTCTCAATAGTAAAGAATGATCAGTCCGAGGTTGCCATGTTTTGCCCGCAGCCAAACTTGGGGAGATAATTGCTAATTAGGCCTTCTTATTCTTGAACGCAAACTTTTGGTATTTACAAAAACTCTGGCATTCCCCTAGAAGCATAATCATTATGTATTGACCGATTACGCTGATTCCCAAGTGCATCTCGCATCTCGTTTATTAGAACATAGAAATAGATTTATAATACACTATAATACATCCAGAACTTCAGATAAAATTCTTTTATGTGATAGGTTGTTTCTTGCTATTCAGTTATAACATGAAAAAAAATGCATATAGCAGCAAAAATAACATGAAGAAAATAAAACGCACCACGTGAAAAATTCACACTTCCCCTCACACGAATAGAGGATATAAAACTTTGGTTAATTCGTGTGCATTGCAAGTGAAATCTTTACTTCATCACTGAATGAGTACGTTTATCATAACAGAAGATTAATCCATTATGCAGGAAGTTTACTGTGTTGTTCCTGTTAATGCTTTTATTCTAGATTTATATATTCCATTCTCACAAACTGAATATTCTGAACTTTTAAATTATTCCTTGAACTCCAATAAACTCTCAATTTACTATTCCTGTATGTACTGTGCTTATTTTATTATCTTCCTTGGGCTCTTATGGAACAACCAGCGAAATTTTCAGACCTAAAACTATGGGAATATTTGAAAGTTATTTCAAAATTGTCAGTGTTTCCAAAATGGATTAAAGTTGTCGTACATAACATTTCTTAAATAACAACAATGCATTATTATCTCTAGAATATAATCAACGCTAATGCCAGATTAACAAAGATAAGAGTTTATACCACTATTATTATATCAGTATATATTTTTATTTTAGCTCTTTCTCTTTCTCATCCACCTTGGTATTAAATCCTCATTGCGTAATCTCCGGGATTTCCTTGCCGTTTTTTTCACGATTAATTGTTCATTTCAATCCTTTGCCTCATAATTCACGTTGTACATTTTTGAAACTTATCAAGCTAGATGCCTCTGGCTGAAGGATAATCACATTCATGACTAAACCTGCAGATTTCAAAACAAGTGAGATAATCAGATCAAAATAAAGAGCATTAAAAGATAATAGGTATAATCCGTTGCTTCTGATTCATGCGCAGTTCATTTGACTGAGTTGAGGAAATAAAATGTATTATGATGTAAATCATTTCAGTTTCGTGATTCATAATACATACGCGTGAGATTATTTATTCTCGTGCTTCATTTACTCTTCTGCCTGAGGCACGTTGCTTCATTTCAAAGCGCCCATGCAGATGGCATCTTGTTCATCAATGTAACGGTTCGGTCACCTTATATCTTTGTCTCCTGTAAATTGTGACCAACCGACACAATGTTTTCTTCTTTGCGGAATACCTTATTGAATCTTTAGTATTGATGTGAAATAAAAAAGGTGGTATTTCTATAAATACGTATGAAAATCGTAGTAAAGAACTTATCCATGAATACTGTAAAACAGTCATTATTACTCATTTATTTTCACTACCAAAAACCTTCTTTACATTTATCGTCACGAAGCAGAATTATCAAAATTGATTCTAGTTGAAAATTGCAATTTAGCAAAAGCGTTTTTTAGTTTATCCTTCCTCCTCCCTTTCCCATATACTTCTTTATTAAATAATGGAACAAATTAATAAAGTGAAAAAAGAAGTGAAGATAGGGGATTCCATTTGAATTCGCGTTATTGTCAACGGATTTCCTTTATCTTTAAAGGCAAGGTTAAGAGGAACCTCTAATAGGGGAAGGCTACAGTTTCGAGTAATGCACTTTTTGAATCCAGTAATTTAGGTATCCCAGACTGGTTTAAAAAGTATAGTATTATGCACATAAATAGACAATAACCACCATATTTTTTCCTTGTATTTCGAATTTAGAAGGTAAAACAGAAACATTACCGGTACACATAATAATTATAGATTTTTCCATTCTTGTCAAGTAGCAGACATCCGTATTAGGGGGTTAGTGTCTGTGAACAACTTTACAAATTTAGTTCGGGTTCTTCGTCGGTATTTAGAGCTGCAGATTGTTAGTCTTTCATTATTTTTTTTTCTGGATATGCAGTGAGTTCAATAAAATTTTCAAAGTACTACGAGGTATAGATTTTGTCTATAGAAACGATAAAATAGATGGTGCCTATGTTACTATGGATTATAAACATTGCATTAAGCTTGATTCTTACATTTTCGTATCTTTAAGGTCAACGTATCCAGTTTGGTTTAATTGATATTGCTTGAGGAATAATAGTGTTATAATAATTCCTCAGAACAATATTAAATCTTAACATTAACACATTAACACAAGAATAACGATTTTACATACCGAAAGCCACCCAGATACCTATAGACCTTTCAGCAACACGGATTTTAAACAGTGTTGCTGGAACTGAAATATAAAATTTCGGCCAAAGGCCAAGCGCTGGAAAATATGAGGTTATTCAGCGATGAAAATAATGTAGAAACAATTGTTAGGAGTGGGTAGGAAGTAAGATGGAAGAAAGAGAATATGAACGGAGGTAGAGTAAAAGGAGTGAAAGGGGTTGCAGCTAGGGTCGCGCGGACGTTGCAAAGAACATGTGTGGTTTATTTTTGCGTGATCTGGAAAGACGTTTGTCTAATCTACGCTAAGTTCTCGAAGGTCTGGTAAGGCCACTATTGCTGCCTTCCTCTACTTCAAATAATGGAATCCACGTCGCAGGGAATAACGAATTCAG
>NC_089752.1:19963000-19968000 GCF_040412425.1 Macrobrachium rosenbergii | reverse complement strand
CAGTGGCTTAACACTCACTTGTGCTAACATTTTTGGATATTGCAAACTAAAAGGCTACTTATTTCATGCATTTACTTATCAAATCTTATCAAAGGCTGAACTATTAAGTGTCTTATTGTATGCTTCCTAAGGGGTTATTCTCTTGAATATAAGGAAACGGAGCTTAAAATGATTCATGATTAACAGTCGTCCCTCAAATAACTCGACCACGTCCTTTATTATGGGAATCATATGTTCTTTCGTTCACTAATGAGAGACTAAAATAGCATACAACAACCTGGATAATATTTAGAAGATTAGTGAATCTTTATGAGACAATGCATCTGCGCTAGCCACCCAAAATGGAGAAGGATCTTCGGTCACTGATTTTTACGGGGGAAAGGAAATGGCCAAAGAAATTGCCGTATATATGGCACCTTTAAAGGAATACTATATGCTTATGTAGGTTTCCCTGGAAAAAGCCTTTCCCATATAAAACTATGATCCCATTTTCCTGCCGAGAGCAACCATATTCGCTAAACAGCAACACCAATATGTAGTAAATGTGCCTCGCTGTCGAACTTCTCAGTTCCAGTGGTCCTTTATTCCTCACACCGTTGGACTGTGGAACAGCCTCCCAGAGGATGTCATGCAACTGAAACTTCAGAAGTTCGAGCAGAGATGCAGTGCATTACTACCCTAATACAGTTCAATTTGTATTTTACTTACATTTTCATTTATTTATTAATTTGCTAATTTATCTGTTTTTTTCTGCTAACTGATCTACTCTTTCTGTATTTCCCACTACCTTCTGTTGCTTCTTTCGAATGAACACCATATTCTTTGGAAGCTTAAATTTCAAGCCAATGGCCCCAATGGGCTTGTTCCATATAAATAGGGTTCATCTTCTGAATAATAATAATAATAATAATAATAATAATAATAATAATAATAATAATAATAATATAATAATAATAATGGGTAAGATACGCACGGTAAAATTGTGCCATTTTTAATCATATAAGGTACACCAATGGTAGTATAAATTGGTAGCAAAATATACAGTTTTTGGAAGTACGTGCCGTTTCAAAGTTCAGATATTCGGTCAAGGAAACCAGGTATGATCGACCATATCTTTTTAGATCGTGTATTAAAGAAGATGACCTCTCCTTAACCTCCGGGTTTAGCCAGAGCCTAACGAACACTACATCCCATAATTGCCTGATATTCAGAAATTCCTTGTACAAATAGTTCTCCTATGCACTAACAAAGCCATTAGTGTTCGTTAAGGCCGGGGGGGGGGGACACAATCCGAAATATGATTCAATTCCGTACTCCCTTTTATCTGATCTATGTGGACCTTTCCTTCTTTATAGTACCTGTTTTTATTAGTTATATATATATATATATATATATATATATATATATATATATATATATATATATGTGTGTGTAATGTGTGTGTGTGTGTGTGTGTGTGTGTGTGTGTGTGTGTGTGTGTGTGAGTGTTTGTGTATGGACTACCAACCAAATAACGGCAAGAACCTTCTGAAATAGCATAAGCGAAAACATCCCCAATCTCTCTCTGGCTCTCTCATCAAACGTAGGCAAGATGGAAAACACAAGTAGTGTATGAGAATGCAGATGCTAAAGGATCGAAGAGGGTGAGAAGATGGAATGGCAGGCTAGGCTAGATGGGGGAAGAGGGGCGGGGGGGAAGGGGGACGGGGGAAGGAAATGGGGGTCGGGGAAAGCATTACAGCCTCCCAGCTCCGTTTGCTACAGTTGTCCGGGCTTTCATTTGTATGGAAATTGAGGAAGTCTGTTACAGGTCAGCAGGCTCTGTTGTTCCAATCTAAAGTTGAGAGGAGCATTTTGAAGAGTAGTTTGACACTAGTTAAACCCTGGCCAAGATGAGAAGAGGAGCGACACGAGGAGGAGCAGCGGAAGGAAGAAGAAGAAAAAGAAGAAAATATTGCAGAAGTGTCTCTCGTTTCTTTCATCCTTTTTTGCACGCCCAGTCATCTGGGTCTTCTTCTTTTCCTTTCATCTCCACATTCTCTTTTTCTTTTGTCTCTCTCTCCAGAATCCCCTTCTCCTCGCAAAACCTTTCCTCACTTCCTCCCGCTATTATGTCCCCCCCCCCTCCACTTCTTCCTTCTCCTCCTCCTCCTCCTCCTCCTCCTACCCCCACTATCTTGACTCCTCCATGTCCTTCACTCTCATCCATAACAAGATTCAGGGTAGGGGGACCTACGTCCTCACGATCATTACAAAGTTTATTAAACGTAAACGTTTGAATCCTCATGTAGAAATATTTGTTGACCTTCATATATTCTTATAGTACTGAATCATTTAGACAACTAATTATTGCTCTATAAGCGATCGCCTTACTTTTTGTGGGTCGAGAGGGAGACTTTTAAAAAGTCGAAAGAGATCATTCTTCGTTTCTCAGGGTGTTTCAGAGAATTATCAATAGACTATTTTTTCATCTAAGTTATATAAACGAACGCGTTCGAATTTCTTGGTTGTTCAATATCGTCTGGTTAATTATTGTATACCTGGTTATATTAACAGTGAGGTTCTAAGAACCCAGAAACAAGCAAACTGATTAAAAGTAACTGGATGGCATATTCACGGCCATGATCGGTGGTATACTGACGAGCTAATTTTTTTTAAGAGCTGCCAAGAATTAAGGGAATTTTATTAGAAAAGACCATTCACAGACCAGGTTACTTCGCAAATGATGTGTTTCTTTTAAGAAAAATTCTTACGTTGTGTGTTGGATTTTTTTTTCTATAATAAATACTAGAGTCATCGTAATCTATTATAGAAACTAGTAATTTTTTACCATTCAATAGAAATTATCACCGGTTCATATACATTTCGTAATTATGCTTAAACTGCTTCTTTCTCTCTCTCTCTCTCGCTCTATTTTATATATATATATATATATATATATATATATATATATATATATATATATATGTATATATATATATATATATATATATATATATATATATATATATATATATATATAGAGAAGAGAGAGAAGAGAAGAGAGAGAGAGAGAAGAAGAGAGAGATTGTGATATCGATGAATTACGTATGTTTGTGCAACTACGTAATTAGCTTGGCCGTGATGTAACATCAGGAAAAAAAAGCAAATAAAAGAGAAAGAAGAATAAGCACAAATCTCAAAATAAACCTTTGTGCCATGGAATTGCCCTCTGTATCATACCACTTGCACTCAGTGAGTCTTAATTGAGTCTACAGCGGACAAAATGTCCCCCTTGTCGAACAAACCGGTGATGGGATTTTAAACTGTTCGTCAACATGGAATTCCCGCCCCCTAGTGGCCTCTTGTTAGTCTTCCTATCACCCTTTATTGCGTCCATTTCTAGAGGAGTTTCCAGCAATTAAATAGCATGCTGCATGGTACAGCTGCTTCTTGTCTCTTTTTAATAAACACATAAATATCGGAATCTGAAGAAGTTATTTTTTCTTTATTATGGTATTCATTATTGAAGCTATTTGATATGATACTTTTCTATCTTCTTCCCTTGAAATAAAAACGTTCAAATTTCTCAATCATCTTTACTCGTTCAGTGCTCTATCCTGCTCGGTCATATAGAATCGTTTCCCTAACTGAAGTTTTATATATTTTTTGTCTTCACACACGCACATGCATACGCACATGCATGCACATACATGCACACACAATATATGTATATTATATATATATATATATATATATATATATATATATATATATATATATATATATATATATATATATATATATATATATATATAGTGGGAAAATGAATGGATCACTTGAAATATTTAAAGAGGGAAGAAAAGAAATTGTTTTAATCTTTAATTCTTTAAGTGCTTTGTTCAAGTTCACTGAATTTAGGCCTTTGGCCAAAAATTACAATGATTATTTCGTGAACCAAATTTGTTAGAGTCAAGTTATCTACTTACACACACATACATGCATACACACACACACACACACACATATATATATATATATATATATATATATATATATATATATATATATATATATATATATGTATGTATGTTTGTGTCTGTATATATGAAATAATTCAAGTGATCCATTCATTTTTCCTATAGCTACCATTTAAAACTAGTTCAGATGACTTAACTTTTCCATATCTATGCCTTATATATTTCATTAAACTAATAACTTTTCATATCTAATCTATTCAGTATAATTCCAGAAAGTATCATCTATTCTTTTTTTAAGGTAAAAGTGACCTTTTCCATTTCTACTCTTAAAATAACTTCGGTGAACCGTTGCTTCACCTTACATAATTCTTAGTGACATTTTAAGTGAACTAATAAATTTCCATATCTTCCCACTAGAAATAATCACGAAGCACTATTCGCCCCTTAATTTAAGAATTGTTAAAGCGAGAGATGAATGATTTCCAACCTATATCTAAGAAACAGCTTCTGAGAACGTCAGTTATATCTTCGCTCTGAAGAGCACTTCGCCCAGCAAGGGTGGACCATCGTAATCGTACACTCAACATTATTACTGAATACGAACACATCCTCTTTGACGACTGCCATCCCACTTCATTTCGCAGTGCACTGCAATGCAGGTATCAAGGCAGCAGGGGGGAGATTTTTAAAGGATACAGAATTAATAATGCTTCAAAAACTCCGGGAGTTTGGTCTGGGGCGCCATGCTCCATGGTATTCTGTTAACGAATGCTTATACTCCTTATACTCGTCATATATCAAAAGTGATCTCATATACAAGTAAATCTTGAAGACAAAAATGGTAACATTTCTGTGCTTACTTCGAGATGCTTTATGTCCTGTGTAATGAAATCCTTGTTAATCGCTGTTGATGATAATATTATGCAGAAATGCATATGGTTCTAAGCAAAAAGGTCATTGACTCTACAACAACGAGAATATGAAGAGGAAAACTAAGAAGAGAGAACTTATATAGAATTAGGTAGGATTATCAAGCTAATC
>NC_089752.1:19948000-19960500 GCF_040412425.1 Macrobrachium rosenbergii | reverse complement strand
TGAGAACTATTAGACAGGAGCCTGGGAATGAGTGAAGATTTGTCGAGAATGAAAAACAAGAAAGGAAAGGGTGAGTGAATTTGACAAAGTTCTTTTGAGTCATACAGCTTGGATACGAAGATGACTGTGATGGATAGTTTTACTTTGATCCACTGCGTGTCTGCGGTAATACGTTTTAAAAATGATTAGCTTGATTTCTCTTGAACAAATCAGTGAACTTTATGCTTTTTCAAGGTTTCAGCGAATGTTAGTGATTCAGCTTAGAGTTACTGTTACAATCCCTTTGCATTTTCCTGCTTTAGTTTTCTGTAAAAGAAAACTATTGAGCCGGCTTTCTCTGTCCGTCCACACTTTATTCTGTCCGCCCTCAGATCTCAAAAACTACTGAGGCTAGAGGGCTGCAAATTGATATGTTGATCATCCACCCGCCAATCATCAAACATACCAAACTGCAGCCCTCTAGCCTTAGTAGTTTTTATTTTATTTAAGGCTGAAGTTAGCAATAATAGTGCGTCTGGCAACGATATAGGCCAGGACACCACCAGACGTAGGTAAAGTTTCATGGCCCGCGGCTTATACAGCATTATACCAAGACCACCGAAAGATAGATCTATTTTCGATGGTCTTGATTATACGCTGTACAGAAACTCGATTGCGCTGAAGAAACTTCGGCGCACTTTTTACTTGTTTATATGGTACGCCCACTCATTACATTGGTCTGTTTAATGAGTATGCTTTTGAAAATAATAAACATGAACTGCAAAAATTGCTTGAAAAGAAAGGACAGTGCAAGAGTGAAGGAAAAGTTTTATTAGATTTTATGACGTAAAAGAATCACGGAAGTACAATCCAGTCCCCTTATCTAGGAATGTCTGTCTATGATGAGTGGCACTTTGAAAGTGCAATCACATAAACCATCACAACCCCAATTACCAATCACTATCAATCACTAATGCTTTCGCTTTGACGTAATCCTTTGATGTGTCAAAGACACCAGTCTCATTTGGAATAGATCCCAATATGTTTTTTCTTCCCAACTTTCAAGTTGATCTCGTCACAGCTACCAACGGTCACTCGTTGGTTTCTATTAGTTTGTAGGACTAGAACATGACTGCTGTCTTATGAATCATATTATGTCCGTGTTAAGTTAATGAAGGAGTGTTAGTGTTATATTCCAGGGTAAGAATATGACACCTGTGAAACGCAATCAGTTTTGGCTGTGGATTTCTCTCTCTCTCTCTCTCTCTCTCTCTCTCTCTCTCTCTCTCTCTCTCTCTCTCTCTCTCTGCTGAATGAGGCTCTGAAAAGAGGAGTTTTCTTAAGTTAATCATAAGAAAAAGAGAATTTGATAGCTCTTGAGAAAGGGAGCTATTGGATATTTGAATCTTACTGTGAAGAAAACTCTCTCCATACAAGGATCCTTTTCAAAAATCTCTAGAAAATTGAGGTTTTCCCTGTGGAGAAAGAGATTTTATTACTGAAAGCACAATAGTCATATCAAAATTTTCTTCCACAACTTACATCAAATGGCACCTGAGTTTAATGGTGTAAAATCTTAATTCAACCAAAGAATTTGTCGAGAGGGTTTTTGTTTTATTTCTTACTTACATAATATTGTTGATTTGTTCAGTCGTGCAAGGAAATTTGCAGTGTTAATGTAAAACAAATTATAAAATTATAACCTTACAATAATAATAAGGCATCTGGAGTCTGGTTGGCGAAAGACTCCTCTCTCTCTCTTTTATGTAACTCCATGTACAGTTATAACTTTAAAGAGCAGCTCGGATCGCCAACTAATTTATGACCCCAGAAAATGATGATGCCTGAGGTTTCCTGGATAGATGATTTCACAGATATGCATCAATTATGTCTTTAAACAGCTACCTAATGGGGTAGTTATTGCATTTACACACAAGATAAATATTCATTAGAATCATTCCGTATATTCTAAGCATTTGGAAGTAATCGTTGATCAGCTTCTCAACAATGGCATCACCACTGGCGACCATAGTAAGTTGGTGATGACGTAAGGTCTCCGCCTAGGGCTAGGGGCCTCAGAGGACCAGGGTCTGCAAAATACAAACAGAATGGGTAGAACTACTAACTGCAGTTCCCTTCTTTTTCGGCTGCAGAAGAAAAGCTCGTAACCGTATTAAAGGCATCTGAGACGCCTCAGGCATAGAAAGTGGCCTTTTGCAGAATGCCTACTATTACGATCTCAGAGTTGGCTTTCCCACGAAAACTACAATAACCCCTTCCATCCTTGCATATAAACAGCGTTCTAACGAATATTGATCCTGACCTACTTTCTGAGCAGCATATTGGCGCATTTACCCTCGTGCACAACAAAGATGCTAGAATAATTCCGATATCCAGACGAGAGGAAAGACCAGCGAAAAATCTTGTGATCATTCAAAACATTCTTTACACACTTAATCATTGAATTTTAAAGCTCTTCAACTCCGGGGAAGACAATGGCTCGAGGAACTGTTTGTGAAATATTAGAGAAAAATTTGACTTCACTCGAAATTCTATATGAAAAGCAACTAGAAACGAAGGAGAATCTTCATGTAAATGTGCCGGGAAGGGCAGATTCAAATTCCTTGTGAATCTTAAGTAACCTTTCTCTCTCTCTCTCTCTCTCTCTCTCTCTCTCTCTCTCTCTCTCTCTCTCTCTTCATTAACTATGATCTTATGTTTCTTACAATAAATACCAACCTAATTATCCCTGTCCACTACATAAACCATTAAATTACGCTACTTGAGAGGATAGTGTCATTAAATAAACAAGTAACAAATGCGCAGAAGTTTCTTCGGCGCAATCCAGTTTTCTGTACAGCCGCTAAAGCGTATAATCAAGGTCACCGAAAACAGATCTATCTTTCGGTGGTCTCGGTACAATGCTGTGTGAGCCGCGGCCCATGAAACTTTAACGACGTCCATGTGGTGGCCTGTCCTATATCGTTGCCAGTAGTTTTTAAGATCTCAGGGCGGACAGAAAAAGTGCGGAAGGACAGGCAAAGCCGGCACAAAAATTTCTTTTGCAGAAAAGTAAAAGCATTTATTGCTGATACACTTCTGATAACTCAATTTTATTCAGCATCATTTTTCATTTGGCCTTTAGAGATGAACACAAAAAAGGAACTCTGTGGTGATATTTGTTCAGTATTTTGTAAGTTTCTAATCATAATATGGTCAGTGGTTAATTAACATGTGGATGGAAGTGTATTATCTGAGGTGTAGAAAACTTAGCACAAATCGATCTTATACCTAACCCCGTTCTGTAATTCACTAGCATACGTAGCATTATACTTAATGAATTTGAATAATACCTGGCTTTAACTTCAGCCGAAAGCTTTCTTTTTCGGAAGCACTTAAAAAGTATATGACGTAATGCTACTGGAGAGCTTGTATTATTTGTCAGTCTTCCTCTATGAACAAAGGTTATATTACTCTTTCCATGTTTTTTTTCCAGATCGTTTATTATACAGGTATTATGGCACTGCCCTCATAGGAAGATACCTTACTTGGCCACCTACCATGGACTCAATGTCATCACTTCATTTCCTTTATCATCTTTATTGCTTGAGCCCCAAGAATAAGTGCATGCTATTTACTTTATGAAGCATCAGCATCTACATCCTGCAGAGCTGGTACCGTGTCTCGCTTCCCATTACCAGCAGTATTTCATTCCTCGTGCTGTAGAACTGTATAATATTTTACATGGCAGAATTATTTACGTTATTGCTCATAATTTTAGAAGAGGCTGTAGTAATATTTTTAGTGCCATGAAACCCGTTCGTTATTCATTTGCTGTTTCCTTCTGTCTGTTTTATCGGAGATTATTCTGGCCTGTAATTAGGAATGTTTATAAACAAGTGGTTTTTTGGTGTTACGTAATTTTTAGTGCGTATTTTCTTGAAAAATTACTGTTTTTATTCAAAATCAAATATCTGATATTAATAAATATAAGAGTAATATAAGGAATACCGATCTGCCCGGCGGTGAGCTATCATAAACATTATTTTCATAACATCAGGTTATCATGTGACAATACAAAAAAAAATAATTCTCTCCATGATGGACTTTCGCAGTTATGTTTTTTAATTATTTATAGGTTGTTATTGGTTCATGGTGAACTGATTATTAAAAGCTTCTTACATTAAAGAAAATTTATCTAAAATATCCCATACTCATCACATCCAGGTCATGTAGATATAAGCACTTGAATATAAGGATATATATGAAACGCTTTGTTAGTAGGAAAAAACGGAGCGAAATATTTGAGCAAAGAAACGAAGGTTTTCTAAAGAAAACGTAACAACAAAGAGCATTGTTCGTATGACTAGATATTCTATTCATTAAAAAGAACGGATGCCCCGAGCTGCATACACTCCATCTGCATAGAGGCGTCTGTCTAAATATCTAATTAATGAAAGAAGAAAATGGTCGAATGCCTTTTTAATTCGCTACTATTAATTAAGGGAGCAAGATGATGCGTCCGCTTAATGGATTTCAATACATAATTAGCAGGAGCTTTGGAAATATGCAGTTTGTTTTCTATGAACAGTAGAAGAGTCAAGAGAGAGAGAGAGAGAGAGAGAGAGAGAGGCAGGGGCGTCAGTCTGTGAAACGTAATGGGCATAAAATTAGTTGAAAGCAATTAGTGACAATATACCTTGACAAACATCGGCATACGTGGAAAAAGGAAAATGGTCGTATGTTTCAATTTGGAAATTTATATGTAAATTTAAACAAAATGATAACAATATAACCGAAATATTCTAGTCATATTCAACAGACCGGCTATGGGAAAACAGCAGACACGCAAAGGATGCCCACTTGCCCTCTCGATTATAAGTATACATTTTCCACTGAAATCCTTGCAAAACCAAATTGGAAATGAATGTAGGTATTCTTCTTTTCTGCATCGAACCTAGAATCAAAGTTAAGGGGAGGAAGCAGTATTTTTCAGTCTGACCCCGGTGCGACATGGATAAGGAGGACTATTTCCCTTCATTTCCACATAGGATTTTCAAGGATTTCAGTGGAAACTGTACTTTGAAAATGGAGAAACTGATGGTGCGCTGCACAGACATTGCGTTTCTATAGGTCTGGTGGATGTGACCAAGATATTCCCTATATATGTACACACACACACATATATATATATGTACATATGTAAATTAATATATATATATATATATATATATATATATATATATATATATATATATATATATAACATATATATAAATATGTATATACACATATGCAAATACATATCTATAAAGGAATGTCTTTTAAATACTTTCCACGTGGGCGAAAGCACATACTTATATATTTCTTTTTTTAGCTATGTGCGAGCTTGGTCTTTTCATATCAAGTGATATGCAAATGAGACAGTTCAACATGTGTTTATGCTCGACCCTTAATAAGAATTCGTTTTTTTTTTTTTTTTGTTCATAATGTTATGAGTCGCATATACAAGTGTGAGGCAGTTTGGAATGTGGTGGGGAGAAAAGCGATAAAGTAGGAAAATAACTGACGGAAACATCAACGCTAGTTTAAACATGAGAGAGAGAGAGAGAGAGAGAGAGAGAGAGAGAGAGAGAGACTCTGCTCACGATCAGTAAAATGTTCTCGTATAAGATTGCTTTCAGATTACAGTATTCATAAATGAACACAATCAGGTACATCATTCCGTAACTTCTATTGCTTTTAACGCTATTTCTCACGCATTCAGAATTCCTTTATGCACACATTATCGTACATAAGAAGAGTCACCTGAATCTTCTTTTTCTTTCGCTCAATTTGCATTTAATATCCAAGCATCGCTCCCAATATGATAAGTGGCTCAACCACTAGATAATCTTCCTTAATATACATACATACCTGTACATACACACACACACACACACACACACATACATATATATATATATATATATATATATATATATATATATATATATATATATATATATAAAATATATATATAGCAAAAAGCAAAAAAAAGGAGAATCAGGCGATTTTTCTATGTATGAAAATGCGTACATAAAAGAATTCTGAATGTATGAGAAATGGTTGTAAAAGCATTTGAAGTTACGAAAAAAAATAGACCGGATTGTGCAGTGGTACGTATGAATGTGTTCATTCATGAAGACTGTGATTTAAAAGATTGATTATACTTGAACGTTTTATTGATCACTGGCAGAGTTTCTCTCTCTCTCTCTCTCTCTCTCTCTTTAAACTAGCGTTGATGTTTCCGCCAGTTATTTTCCTTCTTTACCGCTTTTCTCGCCACCACTTTCCCAAATGCCTCACACCTGTATATGCGACTCATAACATTATACCAAAAAAAAAAAAAAAAAAATTCTTATTAAGCGCCGAGCATAAACACATGTTGAACTGTCTCATTTGCATATCACTTGGCATGAAAAGACCAAGCTCGCTCATAGATGAAAAAAAGAAATATATGAATGTATGCTTGGGCGCACGTGGAAAATATGAAAAAGGCATTCCTTTTGTCGATAGAAACAAGCGACGCTACGCATTTATTCACGTTCTATAAATAACTAACTTCTCTTTGTTTTATTTCTCTGAGGTTTTCCAGCATGACACAATAGTAACTGCAGTTGTCTGTCCCATAAGTTTAAAGATTAAACTAAAGGAAAAAGGGAAATGAAATATCAAATCATAATCGCTTTTGGTTATATGACCACAGGTGAAGAAGGGATTAAGGTCCTGGGTTATGTTGTGGGCTCTTAAGGCCCATAAAAAGGAAAGCCCTGCAGTGCCCATTATACCCCACGAGTCAGTGTTCACGTGGGGCCTGGGTCTTGTTGTGGGCCTCTCAAGGCCCATAAGAAGGAAAGCCCTATACCTTAGTTTAACAACACCACTGAGGTGATTAACAGCTCTCCTAGAGAGGGCTGGCCCGAAGGATTAGACTTATTTTACGTGGCTAAGAACCAATTGGTTACCTAGCAACGGGACCTACAGCTTATTGTGGAATCCGAACCACATTATACCGAGAAATGAATTTCTATCACCAGAAATAAGTTCCTCTGATTCTTCATTGGCCGGCCGGAGAATCGAACACAGGCCCAGCTGCCCATTATATCCCACGAGTCAGTGCTCACGTAGGGCCTGGGTCTTGTTGTGGGCCTCTTAAGCCCCATAAGAAGGAAAATCCTATAATGCCCATTATACCCCACGAGTTGGTGTTCACGTAGGGCCTGGGTCTTTTTGTGGGCCTCTTAATGCCCATAAGAAGGAAACCCCTATAATGCCCATTATACCCCACGAGTCAGAGTTCACGTAGGGCCTGGGTCTTGTTGTGGGCCTCTCAAGGCCCATAAGAAGGAAAATCCTATAATACCCATTATACCCCACGAGTTGGTGTTCACGTAGGGCCTGTTCTGGGCCTCTTAAGGCCCATAAGAAGAAAAGCACTATAATGCCCTTTATACCCCACGAGTCAGAGTTCACGTAAGGCCCGGGTCTTGTTGTGGGACTCTTAAGGCCCATAAGAAGAAAAGCCCTACAATGCCCATTATACCCCACGAGTCAGTGTTCAAGTAGGGCCTCGGTCTTGTTGTGGGCCTCTGAAGGCCCATAAGAAGGAAAATCCTATAATGCCCATTATACTCCACGAGTTAGTGTTCAAGTAGGGCCTGGGTCTTGTGGGCCTCTCAAGGCCCATAAGAAGGAAACCCCTATAATGCCCATTATACCCCACGAGTTAGTGTTCACGTAGGGCCTGGGTCTTGTGGGCCTCTTAAGGCCCATAAGAAGGAAACCCCTATAATGCCCATTATACCCCACGAGTTACTGTTCAAGTAGGGCCTGGGTCTTGTGGGCCTCTTAAGGCCCATTAGAAGGAAACCCCTATAATGCCCATTATACCCCACGAGTTAGTGTTCACGTAGGGCCTGGGTCTTGTGGGCCTCTTAAGGCCCATTAGAAGGAAACCCCTATAATGCCCATTATACCCCACGAGTTAGTGTTCAAGTAGGGCCTGGGTCTTGTGGGCCTCTTAACGCCCATAAGAAGGAAACCCTTATAATGCCCATTATACCCCACGAGTTAGTGTTCACGTAGGGCCTGGGTCTTGTTGTGGGCCTCTTGAGGCCCATAAGAAGAAACGCCGTAAAATGCCCATTATACCCCACGAGTCAGGGTTCATGCAGGGCCTGGGTCTTGTTGTGGCCCTCTTAAGGCCCATAAGAAGAAAAGCCGTATAATGCCCATTAGACACCACGAGTCAGAGTTCATGCAGGGCCTGGGTCTTGTTGTGGGCCTCTTAAGGGCCATAAGAAGGAAAACCCTATAATGCCCATTATACCCCACGAGTCAGCGTTCACGTAAGGAGTTATCTTCCTTCACACTGGGGTGGCCTGAGCTGCTGTGCATACTTATTCTCTATTTTTGCAATTTATTAAAGTGGCACCTGCAGAATATTTTGTTATTATTATTATTATTGTTGTTTTATTACTATGGGTATTATCATTATTTTTATCATTATTATCATTAATTTCATTATTATTGTTTACTGAGATTTGCTTTTTTTCACTTTTCGTATTTAGCCCTCTGGACCTGGCTTATGTAACCACCTAAGGCCCCTAACAGGAAATTAATTGTATGCATTCTTTTTTTTTTTAACTTTTATCATTTTTTAATATTTTTACCATTATTCTCAACATAAGTACTGTGATTATCATTATTATCATTACTATTTTTACTACTACTGCAACTGTGTGGATATTGCCGATTATCATTTTATCTCGTGTATATAGATTGTGTGTATTGCACTGTCTCTACTTTGTATATTCCATGTATACGGCCCTGGGTTGAAATGAAGATCATTATTATTATTATTATTAGTCCAATAGTTTCCTGAAGAGGACGATGCAGCACTAAGACATCGTCCTCGGTGGATGTGGAGAGCTTATTCTTTAGAGTTCTAATTGCTGGTGTCTTGAAAATGAACCAAGACAAAGTTTACGCCTACAATTCCGCACCATTGAGCAACCCTGAAAATTTGTCTGTTACAGGTGCTACGAAAGCTTCCGCTTATTATACGCAGCAAAGACTCACACGTCTTGTGAATGGTTCTCTCAATGGACACTTTTCGTTATAGTATATATGGTTGTGGCTAGGTAAAAGTTCTTTCTTGGCACCTCAGGCACATTGTTTATGATAGATATATGGATGATAAAATCTTTGTAACTAGGAATGATCAGGAGATTCAGGATCTTGTATCTCTTGTCCGTGAAAGACGGAGGCTCGTTTCCCTAGAATATTCAATTTCTCAATACAGTTTTCCAAAATTACGAAGAAAAACCGCTACCATTCTACAGCAACTCCATTGGTGATGAAAGATACCTAAATCCCAAAGCAAAATGCATTAATTCTAGCAATTGTTTAATCATGTCCGCCTGTATAAACTGAGCATTCTCCAGCTGCTATAGCTTTGAACATACTAACTAAGAACGAAAACACAGATCCAGCAGCGTTTAATAAATAATTGATACTGGAACTGCCTAACAGACGACTGCGTCCGTAAATATCGTAGAAACGCGGTAACCAAACCATGGCAAATAACGACGTCAATAGCAAAGGTATAACCCTGCAAAACCTGCGATACACAAAGAGGTTGCTGAAAGGAATTACTGAGGCAAGCTTTATTCCTTGTGACCAGAGAGATGGAGAAGTATATATCTGGTCATACAATTCACTGACCTTTACCATCTACCAGCTAGAGATCATGTTTTAGATTAATAACTTAATATCCCCTCCAGATGTTGCAGTTGAAAATTCCGTCGTAAGAGATAAATCCAGTAAATGCGATAACCTACTAATATAACAGTGATTTGATTTTATAAATAATTCTGTGGATTTACCTGTTCGGGGTATCAAACCATTCCATTTACAATTGCAGCCTGAAGGTAAGAATCGTTTAAAACAAACTGAACGTTGATTTCATATATAACAACTAAAATCTAACACCTTTATAGCGAATATGCGCGTGCTCACACATGCATGCATCTGTGAATGCATTGAATGCATGCATATATATATATAATGAATGCATGAATGCATATATATATATATATATATATATATATATATATATACATACATACTGATTCCATCCACAAAAGATGAAAAAGAAAGAAGGGGATTGCTTTTTTTGGTCTCTCTCAACGTTATTAAGCGCTTGTATATGCATGTACAGAGGACAGATGATTCTGAGAATAAAAGATGTAGCAAGAAAATATAATGCAGCTTGGAGTGAATGCAACCCTGAGTAGGTGGAATGAATGTTTTCAAGATTTGTTAAATGGGAAAGATATAAAAGAGACAGATGAATGATGCAAGAGTGAAAAGCGTCGGTGTAAGTCTGAGACGAGCAATTAAGAGATCGAAGAATAGAAAGACACCAGGAGTTGAATGGCATACTGGGTATTTCTTGACGAGAGGAAGGGTTTTGAAGGAAAGGGTAACAGAAATAATTTATGTCAAGAAATAACGGGTAATATGAAAGATGCAACCATTTGCAATTATATGCGGCATAACATCATTTAGTATAACAGGTTAAAAGTACGGTAGGATTTCCATTGTAAATGGAAGGTAGATGACAGATGGACTGATAAGGGAGAACCATTTTTGGTCTTCACAAGGAAGTCTTGGTTGTAAAACGGTTGTGCTCTAAGCGTGAAACTAAATGGAAAAACTTTATTTGTTATACATGGAGATTAAAAAAGCCTGAGAAAGAATCGACAAAGAAGTAACACTGAGGATGATGAAGACCTGTGGTACAGAAGATGAATTGCAGAAAACGATCAACAAGAGGAATTTGTTTCTGGTGATAGAAATTCATTTCTCGCTATAATGTGGTTCGGATCCCACAATAAGCTGTAGGTCCCGTTGCTAGGTAACCAATTGGTTCTTAGCCCCGTAAAAATAAATCTAATCCTTAGGGCCAGCCATAGGAGAGCTGTTAATCAGCTCAGTGGTCTGGTTAAACTAAGATATAATTAATTAATGATGGTTGGCTAGCATGTATTCCTAGAATATGTGGACAGGAGAGTGAATGCTATGGCGTAAAAGTGAGCCTGAGACAAGGATTCGTTATGTCTTCATGGCAGTTCAGTATCTTTCCGAACGTGGCGATGTGAGAAATAAAAAAAAGAGGCAAAGTTGTGAGATAAGCATGAGTACATGAAGTGTGGAATGGTTGAAGACTCCAGACGATACAGTACTGATTGCGGCTATTAGAAAGAAACTGTTTGCAACAGGAGAAATCTGAGAGTAACTGTGAAAACGGTAAACGAAGTGAGGATCAGCGGGAAAAAAAGTTGGATGTAGCAATAAAAGTCAATACAGATGGAGAAAGAACACAATGTAGTTGACTTGCTCTGCTGTTTGGGAGTGTATATAAGAGTTGACAATTAGATCAAACAATAGATGAAAAAACTTAGGAAGAGCTTTAGCTTCTTTAAGGGAGATAAAATGTGAATGTACGACGGGATTGTCGAGCCAACTCTCCTTTATGAAAGTGAATTGTTGATTAGAAGAGTGTTTTTTAGATGGCTTGGTCATGTGAAAAAACGGATGATGATAGGCTCGTGAAAGGCGTGTAAAGTTAAAAAATGTTAAAAGGGAGTATAAGAAAAAGACCAAAAAGGGTTGAACAGATGGCGGGAGGAGTTACTGAAAAGGAACGGCCTTAACAGCCATATTTAGAAGATTAATAGAAATAGCTTTTTCCTAAAACGAAAGTGTATATATGTGTATATGAATGTATAACTGAATCACGAAAATATTGAACGTGATGATCATACAAATAAAGGCAAGGTCACGAAGGAAAGAGAAACGACAGGAGTGGTGCTAGGCCTTCATGGCATGGACTTTATTTATGTATATACACACACACATATATATATATATACATATATATATATATATATATATATATATATATATATATATATATATATATATATATATATATATATATATATATACATTTATACAATACACACATACAGTATATGTGTCTGTGTGCATGTGATATTTATTTATTTATTTACATGTTTATATATGTATGTATATGTATATTATATATATCAATATATATATATTGTATCATATATATATATATATATATATATATATATATATATATATATATATATATATATACTGATATACTGTACATATATATATATGACCTCAAGGTTCAAGTAGAAGGTCTGAAGGTCACTACCAATCTACAAAACAAATCTCAGTCGAAATTATTTCATAATTTACGAACGTCCTTCTGACGGTGCATATCAGTAAACATCAGATCAAGCAGAAACTAAAATGGACGAGTGAGCATTTCGCTAATATACTGCTGCTAATTAAAAGGCTCCACTAGTTCTCATAAAATAGGCTTTTGTTTCATCAGGTCGCAGTAATTTAATTGGGATTCAGCTTAAATGATGATT
>NC_089752.1:19935500-19945500 GCF_040412425.1 Macrobrachium rosenbergii | reverse complement strand
CTCCTGGCCGTGGTTAAAGTTTCATGGGCCGCGGCTCATACAGCATTATACCGAGACCACCGAAAGATAAATCTGTTATCGGTGGCCTTGATTATACGCTGTAGTGAGTGTACAGAAAACTTGATTGCGCCGAAGAAACTTCGGCGCATTTTCACTTGTTTTCTCTGAATCATCCTTCTAATGGAAAATGGTTTAATGTTGATCTTTTTTTGGAAAATTGCCTGTCCCTCATCGAATTTGATCCTATCTCGTACATCAGATATTCAAATCGCTCTGATTTCTTAAATTCCATAAACATCTTTCTGCTGTCTCATTCGTAGCCACAGGTATTATTTTACGTTATTATTTTACTTTTTTTTACTCACGTATAAATTCCATTCTTTTTATGCTTGAGTTTTAAACACTTATTCATAAACCTCACATATACCATTTGCATTTACGCCATTTTCCCCAAGAATTTACTCATTCTGCAGAAGATACAGTGAACCAAATAAATCAGATTAGTTTAAATAGGAATTAAAGTATTCCATATCATAAATATAAATGATAGGGAGATTATAATATAATAAATAAATATCAATAAACTGATACTAAGTAAAGAAAAAAATTAGCTTTTATTTAGTAATTGCATTATCCATTGAACTTTGAACATCAAACTCTATTTAAAATGTTCTTCCCATGCTGTTTCAACTTGTTTCTTTTAATTATAGCTTACCAAGCATTTTTCCAGCCACTTTTAGCACCCCTGTCTAAAATAGATTTAATCTTCCTCTCTTTGTGCGTCAATTCTGATTCACAAAAATATTCCAACAGCCATTCCAGATTGCAGGGTGTTAAGGAAACTAAAAAAAAAAATATGTTTATTTAAAGATAGTCTGCGTTCTCCTTTTGTGTCAAGAATAACCTTTACAGAGAGAGTCAAAATAGACTGACATGAAGGAAATTAAAATAGAGCGGCGTGAAGGTAGTAGCTAGTTAAAACTAGATTGTTGGCCAACATGGCCTACAAATTCCTAATCCTAACCTTGACTATCGGAGCATAGATCACGTCTGATAAAATAAAAGGGACACTCTCACTTTGCATAAAAACGTTAACTTTCCTTTTTCAAAACGCTATTGTGGAATTATTTACATCATAATTTATCTAAAACTTAATTCGAACTGAAGTTTGCAGTTTCACCATGCTATATGGAATTTTATAAACAACAAACTTTTCTTTGTTCGTATTTTAATATTTGTCAGATATATAACTAAAAGATATATTTTGTTTAAATGCTCTCCGAGCTTCTAGTTATTTTCAGCAGAACTATTTAATCCGCAATAGTTGAAAGTTTATACGCTCATGTAAATACTCTAAATTTCTTTGGCCTGAATATATATGCATATATATATATATATAAAAATATATATATATATATATATATATATATATATATATATATATAATATATATATATATATATATATATATATATATATGTATATATATGTATGTGTGTATAATAGATACATATATATTTTATATATATATATATATATATATATATATATATATATATATATATATATATATAATATATATATGTATGTATAATATTCATATACTTAATAACACGAATAGCGTGATATGAAAATAGCCAAGTTTACTTCATTTCCTGTAACATTAGATTTTTATCATACATACCGTAAAGTCGTTTTCCAACGCCAATATAATCGTAATCAACTGATAACAAATATACATACTTTCGCAAACATCATTTGAGTCTTTTCCCAGTGATATAAAATAAATATTGATCCACAATATGCTTTGTTCTCACTCCTAGTAATTTCTTCCATTTTCAGCGTTATATTTACTAATCTTCTTTAGGTCATCAGACGTTGAACTCTGTTGAATTGTGAAAATATCTTGCCTATCCGAAATCGTTCGTATTTTCATTCGCTCTTGTCGAATTATTAGTTGATTATTATGCAAAGATGTATGGATATTTCTCATCTCTTTTATTCGTTAAAGCTATGGCGTTTTATTAAAAAGCTATGGATACAGTGCTTAGGTTCCTGGTTCTAAATTAAATTGTTGCTATGGTTTCTCAGCTCATTCCCTGTAACACTGCACTCTTATTGTTAACAACCAACTTTCCTTTGTTCATATTTTAATTCTTGCCAAATATATTTCTTTTAAATGATCGTCGAACTTCTAATCATAATATGCGAGCTTGTGTAAAGCGACATATGTACTGAAATGCTCTGAAGGTTACAGAAGAACAAAAGTCACATATAAATTTGTAATTCATAAACCCTAGCCTGCCAAGCTTACATCAACGAAATTAATTATCAACGCTTCATTGATGTAGCCGCCGGATTCTGTATGCAAGAGTTTTATCTGTATGTTTTTTTTTTTTTTCGGAAAAGCATGCGCTTACTTTAAAGTTATGGAATGTACCGAGAGCTAATCCAGCGTTCTGAGCCAAAAATGGCTCCGACATCATTTCACTCTCTGAATTTTTCAGGAAGAAATAATATGGCACTATGAGACCAGAAAGGAAAATGCTTCGCTGTTCTGTCCCAGTAAACTTCTATCATATTATATTATATGATATTGCAGGATAATCTTGGGGAAAGTTTATTGTATACGCGACGTTGGACTTTCATTTCATTTCTTTTGTTTCACGGAAGCGGAGATAATTTTTTAAGGCTTCAACCTGAAATTTATTTAAGTTAACTATAATGTCATTCTGTTTTACGTCTTTCCTCTTTCTCCAAAGAAAGCAGCATTTTGTCTTCAGCGCATTTATGGAAATAGTTGACAATGCCAAGATGTCATGCATGCTCAAAGGCCCTGGTAAGAGTAATTTCCTCTTTCTGTCCTTCATTCAACATTATTAATACCTTACATTTATTACATTTATCTAACGAAAGTTTTCAGATCATCCTTTTTCTGCTACTGCTGTTTCGGAAATTTCTTTCCCATCAGATAGATAAAATAAATACTTAACGCTTAATACTAAATAAGGTCAGGTGAGGTTTGAGCTTCAGTATAGAAATACAGAGCATCTCCGTTCTACCTACTTCATTTCTACATAGCTTCTTTCGGTACGAAGGGGCTTCGGTATCCCGTTGATATTGCATGCTTCTCTTCACGACCCGTTCTTTTGACAGGACAGTGGTGCATAATATTTTATTAGAAGCATCTATCGTTGCATCATCGCTTGAATAATGAAGAACAATGGACAGAACAACTCTTTAATTTTTTTTTGCAGGCAACACAGAGGCGGCGGCGGTTTATAATTGTAAAGATCGTACTGCCTGACGGACTGTAATTCACACGGTAAAAGCTGTTCCTAAGAATGCAGAGCTGTAATTACAAAATTTTTCTTGCTATTTTTTTTATTTCTTTTTTGTTTGAAGACGATTCTAATTTCTGGATTTCGTGTTCTATTTGCCAACACAACGTGAATCACCGTAATTAAAAGGTTTTCATTATCTATGGAATTGCCGTAATCCTGTTCTATTGTTCTGACTTCCAGAGTTTTTACAGATTATTAAAGAATAATTTAAGCACAAATCATTTGCTGTGACAGCTCTCCTTTATGTATTTTTATCTAGATAGTGGTTTTCTCTACAGTCTGTTTGACTGAACCTTGTACCTATGGGAAAGAACTAGCTCATGCTCTCTTGAGTGAAATATGCGTTGAAGCACTTAAAATAAACTCGCCATTACCGATGAATACATTTGTTGGAAGTTGGAGAGATGGTGGTTTGGTAGTGAAAGGGATGAAATTTCATGACAGTCTCAAAAGTGAAGATTTACATTTGTGCGTGTGGTGGTAAACTTCGCTTCATAAATTTGCATAAGGCTGCATACTAACTGGAGACAGATCGGAGGAACGGTTAAATTAGGAAGGTATGAAAGTGGGGAAAGAATTCATTTTCCAGTAGTAAAGGGTAAGAGTGAACTTTCTGATAAATTGCCATGAAATATCAATATCCATTTCAAATTCTGAAAATAACCCTTTAATGAGGTTATTAGACGGCAGATGTAATGCCCAAAATAATATTCATAGACAAGTAAAGAAAGTCAATACGGTACTCTTGTAATGGCAATGCCTTTATGATGTGCATTTAATTGCATCTTTCTTAGATTAAATAAGAACAACAAACGAGAGAAGAGTTTCCCTAAAAGCTAAAGAAGTATATATAGTTTTTCCAGAAGATTTAAAGGACAATTAGTGGATCCTTTCAAAAATGCCTCGATAAACCTATAAATATTGACCCATGATTGTGAAATTCATTTGAATAATCAGATTTAACTGAAAATTTCAAGATGCATGTAATATAAGGAAACTACATTTAATATAGAAATTAGAGCATAATTCCATCTACATTAGTATACGATACAACTCAAGTTTCAAAACGCCGTTTCGGCAATAACGTGCTGACTTGAAAAGGTTTTCAAAGAAAAACTAAGAAGCTAAAGGGGTTATGGCAATGGTCATTGTGCGCAAAAAACAACTAGGGTGAAGGCGATTTCCGAAGGAGGTCATCTAAATGATGGTCTTAATGGGGCAGGTTATTTTTCTTGCAAGGTCAGCTCTTCTCTTTGTTATTGTAGGTGAGAAAAGACCTGCGAGAAAAACATACACGATTTCTTTCTCCCCCCGTTATAAGCTTTTTTGTCCAGAGTGCCACATTTGCCACATACCCTTTTCCCCAGGTTTATTGTTTGTTTAACATTATTGTATGGGTAGTGGGCCATTGTCCTATTTTTGTCACAATCAAGTCTTCCGTGTTCTCTAATCTGAGCCATCTAGTAGCGTCATAGAAACTTCAGAATGTAAACAAACATTTTATTTCCAGCACAGCAAGGGGCTAAGGAGGCGTACTTTCTCTCTTAATATTTGGGCATTTTCCGCTTGTAATCTAATTATCACAATAAAACTACCAGTTGTCCACGAGTGTATGTAGAATACAATGATGCATTTCAATTTAATCTAGACGAATGCTCATGAAGTACTAGACTCATTTAATGGTTTCTGCGGTTCATTCATGTAATTTATGTGACACTTTTGACCCATTTGTTATCGCACTGTAAAAACGCACATTTTCCCATTTTAGGACAGTAATAAGGAACTATTTATAATGGATCTTGATATTTTTGTATTCAAAGGCGCATGCTAAAACGGGTTTAAATAGTGTTTTCTAAGATTTTCCAGATGACAGAGACACAGATTCATCGGGTGATGTTCTTTCCTTTCATTAATGAAAATTATACACAGTTATCTAAAAAATTTGATTCAGGAAAGGTGTTGTCCCATAATATTCTTACCTATTTGCCATCAAACTATACTACAGTTTTTAGCTACAGTATTTATAACTAGGCTATACCTCTTTAGCCTTTACTAGCCGGAACTTCCTCACCTGATCAACGAGCCTTGGCCTAACCTGAGCATTTGAAAATATTTTTAATCTAACCTAATTACCCAGACTTGGGTGCTACTTCTATTTCTGTCTTGAGGCTTGCCTAACTTATTCCTTGAAATTTTATATACATTCTCTTTTTATATAACTCGTTTAATTTTAGTTACTTTAGCAAGCAAAGGAGTAATTACACTAGGAACTATAAGACAATATAGATTGAAGGGGAGCACGTTTTTTGGGGACAAAGAATTACTTAAACTTGTCGTGATTCTTATGAAGAAACAGATTGGACAATTCGAGATAAGAGTCATGAAGTGGGGAGGCGCAAAATGTGTCACTCTTGCCGAGCTTTTTACAACGGTAAAAGGTCGGAACAAAACGAGAAAGAATATTGTGGAAACTGCTGCCCAAATGCTGCGCAGAAGTACAACAGCTTCATAGAAGGAGTTGATTTGTTAGATGGGTTATTAGCTTACTGCAGAATCTAAACTTTTTTCCATTTATTATGCTGCTGTTACCAACAGCTGGCTATTATGTCTCTGTGATGCATTTAGTCTAGAAATTTTGTCTTCAAAGCAGTTTAACTCATTATTCTTTAGATAGACTAGAGTTATCAGAGTCCTTACCAAAATACCTTAAAGATGTAATGCCAAAAAGGACACTCAAGTACACGCTCAATGGCAGAAGAAGCCAACGAAGCAAAAAAAAAAAAGTGTGGGGATTCTGTTGCAACAATGCCACTGCAGGAGATAAGGCAAGATACAACGGGACGCTGGTCATTGCATGATGATGTGTGATAGCAATGTAAGATGCCAAATTGTATCGGAAAATCCACGAGAAAGTGTCGTAATTGCAATGTGCATTTGTGATGAAATAAAAATTCGAACCGATTTGTTACCTTCCACGAAAACTAAAATGTGAATATTTATACGTGAAATGACCCTCTTCAAAGAAATTCATCATAAGTTAAAAACACTATAGGGTCCAATATGAACCATTGTGCCACCTTTGGCATATGCCTATATTTGTATCAGTAATAATGAATTCCATGTTTCAGTGCTTACTGCATGTAGTTGATGGTGAAAATTATTAGAATAAATCCACTTGTGAATTTCTCTTTCTGTCAGTTATTCATGCCGTCCTAAGGAGGTTAACAATATAGATAGAATTATTTAGAAAGCCTCGATGGCAAATGAAGAAATGAGATGTTGTGTAGTAAAAATATGAGATACTCATTTTAGTAAAGAATTATAGACGTCAACCAAATATATTTTCTTTAATTTTTACTGTTCTTGCGCTACTATTCCAGGAGTAAAGCAAAACGTGCAGCCGTAAACTAACAAGGGTTAAAAATCGAAAAAAATGACGGACATCATATTCATTACTAGATTCATAGTTTATACTCAAATTAAGACCATAATAACTAATGAGAAATTCCATAACAAACAAATGAACTGCGAATTGCGATACGAACAGGCCGGGGGAATTACACACTTCCTTCGTGCTGACGGCTCAGGTAGCAATGTCTCCTGAATAATAACGAGCAGGAATCAATCACATGATATGTTGACATTACTTGTCTATATTTGAACTCCGCGTTTGTTGACCCAGACCAGAGTTAAGGAAAATGACCTTTATATCCGAGAAGTTAAATATAGCTGTATACGGAGTGATCGCATTGGATCATCGGTTCCTTTGTTTTGTTCTGTTTTGCTATAGATATATTTTATTTTTCCTTTACTGGAGAAAAGGAGTATTGAAAGGTGAAAGAAGTGAGTCAGAGAAATTTCTATAAAGAAAAAAACTAGCAAAAATAATGATAACAGAAACGCTCTCAAAGTTTTTATATTTCAACATCTGAAACATTTTACAATAGTTCTTTGTCTATGAATAACCTGATGTTTGTCCACGTTTCAAATGTTATATATATATATATATATATATATATATATATATATATATATACAGTATAATAATAATATATATATATATATATATTAATATATGTATATTATATATATATATATATATATATATATATACATACATATGTGTATCTATACATATATATGAATGAGGTATAGTGAAAGGAAGGAAACTGATTGCAACTAGGGGCTGAAGGAAGCTATAAAGAACCGTAATTACACCTACAATGCACCACTTGAGGTGCTTACTTTGTTGGATGTCCTTAAAGCAGAATATCGGTCCTAATGCTGAGGTCTTCCGATATTACCTCAATCGAGATCCTTCATCCAAAGAGAGAATCTCTGTTGACTCTTGGCAATAGCAAGTGCTAGTTTTTAATTATGTCCGTATGGACCTGCATCTTCACCTACCTCGTGATCGCTACTATCATGTTTTATTGCCGAAATTTCATGAAACATTTTTCGCTTTCTAAAACTTATAAAATCATTATGATCATGTTGTATGAAACCCGCTTTGTCAGCACGATCTTACCAACTGCAATAGTGCAGGAAGAGTTCAGAGCCTTTTCAAAATTCAATGACAGTTCAGGATAACATCGTAATGGGTCGCCCCAAACATAAATTCTATTTTACGTTCTGCATAATGCCTCGACTACATCGTAAAAATGATTATTATTCTAATATTGCTTGAATAATTCAAACAATATTACTCGGCCTCCAAGTGACATTAATGATATTAACAACCTAATTCCTAATGGGCATATGCTCCGGGAGAGTTACAAAAATCTGGATCAATTTTACATGATTTCAAATGAGTGACAAAGGCTACTCACAATTCCAATGCTGATCATAGTTTCATAATTTGGGGCTCTAATGCTCATCCCCCTAAACAATTTCTAATGAACTAACCCACTTCCATCAAATTTACTTACTTACAAGTCCACACTGGTGTGGAGACCATCCCCAAGTAATAGTTTGCCGGAACCCTAAATATAATGACAGACAACCAAAGGGGCGGGGGAGGGGGGCCTCTAGGTGAATTCTTTTCGAATATAATAACTGCACTGCTAGATTGAGGCAGAGAGACTTTACGGTTCCCCGTGGTAATATTCGTAATATACAACGACTGGAGACCTGGTCAGAGGCCCATATTCACACCTTTAGGAAACGTTTTCTGCAGTTAGACGTAATGGCTGCTCGAGAGAAAGCCACATTACAATGTTAATGAGACAAGCAAGTGCTAACTCAAATGTGCTGTTAGTCATCAGCTGTTGAATGAACATTAACTGAGGCAGAAGTGATGCCTAGAAAACTAGATTTTCGTGATTACCAACTCTTATGAATTGCCATTAGATATCAAAATCCCATTATCAAGAAGCTATTACAAAGGGTATAGAGAACTATTAGAATTGTCGTTATTACATGGTTCACTTTAGCTATCCTACAGTGTTTAAAGGATCTAGAGTTCTATACCCTCAAAGGGATGTACAGTGGATTACCTTCTCACTGATAAAATAATGTTTAATTTCGTTATTTTCATTACACCAGGTGACATCAGAGAAATCAGAGAGAATTCACCCGAAAATACATGGCATAGTTGTAACTGTCTTTCTATAAACTGAAAAAAATATTTACCTACGAATAACTTACATTTTGCTATATATATAATCCAATATGCGCATAATTCATAATAATCTTCCGAACCAAACCAAAAACAACCTGAAAGAGCCAGCTAACCTACTCTGTTCTTTTACTGTGCCTCTTTCCCATTCTACAAACATCCGACGATCATTTTCGAATTCAGTTCTGACCACTCAACCCTGAAAGAACTGCCGAACTGTCCTTTTTCTTTAGCCTATCCTGATTTTTTTTATGTCTGTGGTATAATTATGTGAAAACCTTTCTGATGCCATAGAAGAAGTATACCCATATATATATATATATATATATATATATATATATATATATATATATATATATATATATATATATTATATATATATATTATGGCATTTTAACTCCTAGCTCTCCTTGTAACATTTCTGTAAAATGACGTAACGTGTTATCATACAATCAACTCTGTCAGGGGAGTGTACTCTCAGAGTACCTCTTGAATACATGCAAAGATGTGCTGAACGTTAAGCCGCACTATCCTCTGAATCGGCTGTACCATCAATGGAATAATAGACAAAAACCTCTATGTTTCTGTCATCGGAAGAGCCAAATGCTGCTGTCCCAAGCATATTGCTATAACATCTATGATGCTCCCTTTACACGAACAAGACACATGAGAACATGAGACGTTTTACTGTTATTTAGAATGTCATCGAACATCGTTATTATTCTACTACCGAGAGATTCATAGAAAACGGATGACCCAAAACCCTTAGAGGTGACGCGAGAAGATCCAAGTTATGGGATAGATGGGAAAAGACGACTTCTCTGTTTCCCTAACGATGGGGTTCGGTGATGCTCTCTTGATGACCCTGGGTTACCTTGAAAGATTTATATAGACCTCGGTGCGTGCAGACCACTTTTTTTTATCATAATTGTCGTCCTCATTAAGATTTTTATAGTAGTTACAGTACCCACCTTGTATTTTATCTCTTTTTCCTTTATCGTTACTTTTTTGCCTATTCCTGTGCGGCTGTTGTCCCGTG
>NC_089752.1:19918000-19930500 GCF_040412425.1 Macrobrachium rosenbergii | reverse complement strand
CGTAATGCCACCTTTCATCACAGAGGATCTTCTCGGTAGCTGACATTATCCTCTGCTGAAATCTGTTCATAAGCTTCTCAGACGACCAGTTGTCGGCGATCAATACTGAGCCTTGATACTCTTCGGCCATAAGGTTTATTTCCGTATGTCAGGAGATGCACTTGGCCCCAGGTCACGTATGGTGCCTTTGACCCAGGACAAACACGAGAGGAGGATTGTGCTTTGTGAATGAGACGCCATCGGCTTTATCTATCAACTGTAGGACTTACCTCCGCTCCGCAAACTGCCATTTTCCTCCTCACTTTTGCTTACTGTCGGCACGACGGGCTAATCCTTTTCCCGCTTCAGTGACCTTAAATAATTTTAGTTTATTTGAGCAATAAGAAATAGGTTCAAACCACAACTTACGCTGCCAGAGAAAATCTTGAAGTTTTTCTGATAACGCTGTGCCGTGTAAGTTTGCGTTTGTGACAAACTTTTGTCTGGCAAACCATTGATAAATATCAGCAGGGCTTTATAGAAGAAATTTCCTTTGAGTAAAAGGTCACGCTTCTTACGTAAGCGTACCTTGAGACAGATACGCCTAAATACCAGGATGCTCCTGATCCCCAGCGCAAAACAAGAGCAGATTCGCCAATCGATAAAGGAGGGGACCATGGCCGAGATATTGTCGAGGATGGACGAGGGGGTTGGGGGGGGGTGGGGGCAAAGGGATTGACGGAGGAACGCGTACAGTCCTTGTCAAATACTGACCGTGGTTCCATCGTCTGATTGGCATAGCCAAAATTGGCATAGGAGTTGACCTTTTGCCGCCGCTTCTTCCTCCTTCTCCTTCCAGGTCTTTCATTCCAGTCGCGTGGAATAACATCTTGTTCCTTTTTCGGTCAGTGGCGTCATTGTTACACAGTATTCATTTACCTATTGTTTTCATAGTCGCTTTATTTTACATTTAGGGTCTGCTGTCTTTTTTCTTGCAATCTTCATATATCATAGTATAACGTCTTTAACAAAATACACTATTGTCTTTTTCTTGTATACGAATACATCAGAATAAAAGCATTACGATTGTTTCATTTCTGAAATGCATCAATTCATTCCAGTAGAAACCTTCATCAATGCACACCGTTCAGATGGCGGGTATCCTACCATATTTCCAAAATCCTGGATAGCTGGAATCCTGAAAGGTTCTTACACTTTCAAAATGAAACTGTTCTTTCATCGATTATAAACACTACAACTCCTTCGCGGTGCAAACGTCTTGTCTTGTTGTTTTACAACCACAGTGGCTACATTTTTGCAAAGCGAAAAAAAAATAGATCTAATGCACGACTTGAGAATGGCTGCTCCTCAAAAGTTCCTCTCTCTTTGCAGAAGCTTCTGGATAAAGGAGTAGGTCGAAGTCCCGAGGAGCTATATTCGTGCACAGTCGGTGAATAACCCGAATCGACTCGCTATGACCTGACCGCTGGCCAGAGCTGTCTCCTCTGGGGTCTCTTGATGGCCTACGGTGGTTATTGTTTGGAGGAGAGCCAGGTCGACCGTAACCTACCCTCTCCCCCTCAGCTCATTCCCCTCGCCTCCTCCTCCTCCTCCTCCCCCACACTCTGCCCTACCACACCAAGCATGATGCACTCTCTGCAAAGGCATACAGAATATGGCCCCCCTATTAAAGCTATCGCCGGAGGTTCCCGGCTCGTGCTAATATTGTTCCAAAATAGAGGGACCGAGAGATGGAGGGTGGAGAGGTGGCGGGGGATGGGGGGGCACTGAAACCATTGCTATGGATATCACAGCAAGGTAAAAAAAAAAAAAAAAGTAATTTCACAAGGCCTTTATCGTATTTATTTTTTCGCACATTCTGCTAAACGTTCGGTGGAGGTAATTTTCATTTCTTTTCTTTCACAGTCAGCTTTGTCATGATTTTAGTATCATGGTTTATCGTATTTATAATATCCATCAAATACTCACGAGTGAGTCTTTAAGATCACCATTGGTTTCCACAGTGTTTTATCTATTTATTTATTTATTTATTTATTCAAATATTTATTTACCCAATCTTCAGAACGTCAATATCAGAACATAACACTATCCCACATTAACAACACTTTTCACTTCTAACTGGCGTAAGTGTTCCAATGCAATTCTTCTCTTTCAAAACTTAACAATTCAACCATATTAGTAGAAGCATAACCAGTCTAACACCATTTTCTGCAATCCATTCGATAATTAAGTCACCATCACATTTTAGGTTAAAATTTTAGTTTAACCTAATATTATTTTTCTTACCGTTTCATACTCAAAAGAGAAAAAACATTTGGCACTTTTAATCATATCCTTCGGCAGAAAAAGGAGGACTTCCAGAGGAGATGATTATTCCCGTGTAGATTTTTTCAGTCATCGACATCGCCTGAGGGGATAAAGCAATCATTTGTGAGCATAAGTATGATGAATTAAAAGACTCTATTTGCTATGGAGTTTTATTTTATTCAGTTTTACTTCAACATGTATCTACTTGCTATACTGTACAAACACACACACACACAGATATATTTAATTGTAATAGCCACTGTACCCTCTTGACTTCTCGAATTCTTCACTCTGTCTTGAATACGCTTGCCACTGCAAAGCCTGAGACCCAAATGGGGGAATATGAAGAAATTTTGACACCCGTAGCAGGATTCGAACCCGTATCCAGGGTATCAGAACGAAGTCATGTTACTGTCCGGTAACGTGACCTTGCTCTGACATCCTTGATGTGGGCTTTAATCTGCATGGACGTCAGATCTTTCAAATTCTTCCATGAGTCTAGCTTTGTAGTGACAAACATATATATATATATATATATATATATATATATATATATATATATATATATATATATATATATATATATATATATCTATATATATATATATATATATATATATATATATATATATATATATATATATATATATATATATATATATATATATATATATATATACGATTATCACTACAAAGCCTAAGATCCAAATGGAAGAGTATGAGGTAATCCTGACGTCCATGGCAAGATTCGAACATATTACATATATGTGTGTGTGCATTATTATCCCTGCACTCTATGCACATATGTTATGTGTATTAGTATGACTTTATTTTGGAAATGCGATAACGCACTCTAATAAAAGTATACAAGGCTGTCAACTATTCGCTCATTTTCATATAAAATTTTTAGTAGCATATACCTTCATTAAATGGAATAATTTGTACACCATGAATATATCACCATTCCAAGTGTTAATAAAGCGATATTGTACAAGGAGAGGGAAAAGCCATGGTTATAATGATGAGATAGATTTCGTTTAGGCTTATGCAAATTATCAAATTTACATAAACTATTAGTACAGCATTTAATCTCCGCAGAGCCAAAGATCACGAAGCATGACAAGACCTCTCTGTCAACTTTCAAGTTCATTTGTTGTCGTAATTTGCTTCATGTACGTTGGAAAAATAGGAACGCCAAACCAAACCATAATAAATGAAGTGAATATATACAACAGTTCTTTCATACGTACACACACACACACACACACACACACACACACACACACACACACGCGCGCGCATATATATACTTATATAAATATGTATGTATATATATATAATATATATACGTACATATGTGTGTGCGTGTGTGCTTGTGTGTGTATCTACGTATGTATGTATTATGTAATAATGTATGTACGTATGCATGTATGTGATGACTAATATTTTACTTAAAGACATTTCCGACTTTCCTTCGCCTACTTTACACAAAACTGGCGTCTCTAACTAAAACTACATTGCAACATCTGGATATTATTGGATTTTTTTTTCATAAATCTAGACTTACAAAACTCAGCGATATTTTTTTCCAAAATTATGTTTACAATTTTTTATATCGACAACGACATGAATAATGACAGATGTAATAAATTACAAATCTTTTGTAATCGTTAAATACTGCAGTGAAGTATCGTATTATATCTCTCAGAAGAATCTACAACATACATTTTACTGCTGGTCCCAATGTTGTGTAAAGGCGATATTGTAGTCCTTATACTGTATTTACTTATAATAACGAGAGTTGCAGAACTTTACTTTATAATATGAACTAGACTGTTTTTCAGTCGATTACTCAAGACATATTGCTATTAGTGAATGTATAAAATGTATTAGTGAATGTATAAAACGTATCAGTGAATGTATTAGTGAAAGTATGGATCCCATGGCTTTTCCTGTAATTGTCACATGTCCAAGCAGATGCTGTTCCCAAAGAGAATCCAAAATTAATTAAGGAAATCCATAATAATCTAGGAATACTTATGGTGGATAGTCTTAGAGACAGATGTATTCCAAGAATGAAACAGTGTATTGAAAAGATTTCGTGATATCTCCTTGCGTTTCATTGGCAATTCTTTTGCAAATGGAACGTATCGCTTTGCATTACAATAAGTTCTTTCACACGTTACGTAGAAGATTCGAACATTTAATTATAAAATTGGTTTGTATAATGCCTGCCTCGGCAAAGTAAAGCAGCAGCTCTACGAAGAAGTTTGGATATTTACGCGATGTTCAGTTTTTGACAGTGAAAAGCTACCTATAAATACTGCTTATCGAACTGCTTTATCCGCATAATAATAATAATAATAATAATAATAATAATAATAATAATAATAATAATAATAATAATAATAATAATAATATTTTTTTTTATCACAGTCATTCGATTCGACTGGGTGGTTTTTATAGTGTGGGGTTCCGGGTTGCATCCTGCCTCCTTAGGAGTCCATCACTTTTCTCACTATGTGCGCTGTTTCTAGTAGCACACTTTTCTGCATGAGTCCTGGAGCTACTTCGGCATCTAGTTTCTCCAGATTCCTTTTCAGGGTTCTTGGGATCGTGCCTAGTGTTCCTGATTATGGGTACAATTTCCACTGGCATATTCCATATTCTTCTCATTTCGATTTTCAGATCTTGATACTTATCAATTTTTTCTTTCTTTCTCATCTACTCTGGTATCCCATAGTATTGCGACATCAATGAGTGATGCTTTCTTCTTGATTTTGTCAATCAGCGTCACATCTGGTCTATTGGCACGTATCACCCTATCTGTTCTGATACCATAGTCCCAGAGGATCTTTGCCTGATCGTTTTCTATCACTCCCTCAGGTTGGTGTTCGTACCGCTTATTACTGCAAGCTAGCTGGCGTTTCTTGCACAGGCTCCAGTGGAGGGCTTTTGCTATTGAATCATGCTTCTTTTTGTACCGATTCTGTGCAAGCGCCGGACATTTGCTTGCTATGTGGTTTATGGTCTCGTCTTTCATATTGCACTTCCTGTATATGGGCGAGATGTTATTTCCATCTATTGTTCTTTGGATATATCTGGTTCTTAGGGCCTGATCTTGTGCCGCTGTTGGCATTCCTTCTGTTTCCTTCTTGAGCTCTCCCCTCCGTAGCCATTGCCATGTTTCATCGCTGGCCAGTTCTTTTGTCTGTCTCATGCGCTGTCCGTGCATTGGTTTGTTGTGCCATTCCTCTATTCTGTTTTTCCTTCTCCTTCTTCCCATACAATCCTTAGCCACTCGTCTTCATTGGTTTTCTGATATTGCCCCAGTGCTCTGCTCTCGAAGTTGACGCAGTACTCTATGCTTAGTAGCCCTCTCCCCCCTTCCTTTCGTGTTATGTATAGTCTGTCTGTATTTGCCTTTGGGTGTAGTGTTTTGTGTATTGTCATGTGTTTTCTAGTTTCCTGGTGTATGCTGCGGAGTTCAGCCTTCGTCCACTCCACTACTCCTGCGCTGTATCTGATTACTGGTACTGCCCATGTGTTTATAGCTTTCGTCATGTTTCTGGCGTTGAGTTTTGACTTAAGTATCGCCTTAAGTTTCTGCATATATTCTTTCCTGACCGTGTCCCTCATCTCTTGGTGTTTCATATCCTCTCCTTCTATTATTCCCAAGTATTTGTATCGTCTCATCTATGTGTTTGATGCTATTCACATCTGGTAGCTTTATCCCTTCGGTCCTTGTTACTTTGCCTCTTTGTATGTTGACCAAGGAGCATTTTTCTATTCCAAACTCCATCCTGATGTCCCCAGATACAATCCTTACAGTCTGGATTAGGGAAATAGATACTCTAATCCAGGCATCAAGGAATTATTATTATTATTATTATTATTATTATTATTATTATTATTATTATTATTATTATTCCTGGAGTAAAGATACCAAAAAACAGTTTTACAAAGCAACAATATTCTTATAAAAACATCTGGTATTATGATGATTCAAAGTCAGATGTAAAGGAGACGTTTTACTTATTATGTTCAAATCTTAATATGTACGTTCCACTATAATTATATATACGATAACATCAAGATCTAAAGACTGGACTTTATAAAGCTCCCCTCAGATGAAGTATCTTTTATAACTACTTTTGCAAGAGTTCCTTTTAATTTTGTGAATCAGGGCCTTATTGAACGAAGAACTGATACCTGTATGAAAGTCTTAGGTAAATACGAATATTATTGTCTATATGTACAGTGAATCATCGCTCATTTCAAAAATATTCTTGAATGGACTGAGGTGAATGGAATGATTTTACATTAATACTCTTAATTTACCAAAATACTTTATTATTATCAGCCTACTATATGAAACAAAATCTTAACAAATACCCTTACGATCTGAAAGATTAGCCTGCTCTTTACATAGTTAAAACAGCTCTCTCTCTCTCTCCCTGGCCATTTCTTTTAAATGATACATCCGGGCAAACGTGGACCCACAGCTTCGTTAATTAGATAAGGCGTAATTTCTTTATCATTTCTTTTTCCAAAGTTTAACAACTGCATTAAAGTTATCCTTCCTTTGTCTTCAGGCACGGAACACGGCTGAGAGCAGAGATGCCTCTGGAGCTTTCTTTCTACATTCTTATTGAAAAGTTTCCTCATTTCTGTCTTGGCCCAAATTTTCATATTAATTCTTTTACCGGCGAGTCATCTTACTGTAATGTCGGCCGAAAATTTTGCTGACTATAATCAATAATTTGCTTATTATATCTTTTTTTTTATTGAATGTTATTTTTCATAATAATGAGATGTTTCTTTTGGTTTGTTTTAAAACGATAATTCCATAATCTTTAGACATCACTTGCTCTCCAGTTTTATTTAGCAAATCCTTTCTTATCGTGAAATCTGTATTCGTTGGTACTGAGCACGATGGAGTCTAACAGCTCTATATTTAACATGCATAGTATATCAAAGAACCATTAAGTAATGAAGTAAGTGTTTTAATCGATCAGTCTTTGAAAAATATTTCGGTGTAAATACCGTTTCATTATCACGGTTAGGAGCAAAGTCCATCGGGAAGGCGTGGGTATTTGTACCATTCAGGAAACGTGATTTTGGTTTGTTTAAAAATAAATAAATAAATAAATAAAACTGAGTAGAATTAAGTGACTGAACTTCACGGGTTATTTTGTTCTCTAGCTGTAGGATCCGATATCTAAGATTTGAAACTGGAAACTGACTATAAAAAACAGTTCACTTCACAACTAATACAGATGAAATTACAAATAAACAATACTGGACTACATGTACGACCATTTCATCCGCGCGTGATGAATATTCTCGACGATTTATCATAGAGATCGTTAAATGGAGTGGCTTTCATAGTTCACACTGAGAATTTTCAGGAAGCGCCTCTCTCTCTCTCTCTCTCTCTCTCTCTCTCTCTCTCTCTCTCTCTCTCTCTCTCCAGATCCACATTATTATGATATATTGAACCATAAAATCACCGTGTTTCAGGGAGGTCAAATAAATCTACCTGAACGCCTCCATATCGTGATATAATGCAGTTCTCCTCAGATAACCGTGATGTTCAGGAGAGAATGGGATCTCCCGGAAGGACAGCCTCCACCCCCGCCCCCCTCGCCCGCCCCACCCATCAACTTCTTTTCGACCCTAATGGGATGTTTATTGACCTTCAATGCTGGTTCTTACTTTCTACTTGTTTTCCCCTCCTATTGCTTCTGGAGCATTTACCCCTCTCTCTATCCTGTATCTTTTTGTATACACACACAAATATCCAAATACACGCACACACTAACGCAACACAAACTATGTATATAAACATATATATATATATATATATATATATATATATATATATATATATATATATATATATATATGTATATATACTTATATATATATATATATATATATATATATATATATATATATATATATATATATATATAAATAAATATATACATATGTATATACAGTATATATATATATATATATATATATATATATATATATATATATGACAAAATCATAAAAAAACAGCAAAACCATTAATACTTACAGTTACAAGTGACACCTCACATCTAACTGCCGATAAAACAAAAACTTTATCCCATCACTAGAAAAAAACTGATAACCTGCAAATAAAAAGTAGAAATGATAGAAATGAAACAGAACCTGCTCCCTACAGCCTATTATTGACAGTCCGATAGGCGACGCCAGTGAGCCTCCATGCCTTATGCATAATGGACCTAGATTCGAGCTGCCTCCGGTATGGGGCGAAACTGGCCTCATTATTAAAGCAACTTACGTGTCAGGTCGTACCTGGAATGTAGGAGGTGCGACTCTTGGGGTTATAAACTTTAATGGTTGCAACGTCGGCAGCTGTTACCTCAATGCCACCAGGCCAATAATCGTCAAGAGGGCCACGCCGTCCGCCATCGCTGTTGCTGCTGGCACTGCGCTGCCTGCATGGGGTTAACCAGAAGAGAAGGATTTGTGTTACTGAAGCTCGATTTAAAGGTGGAGGAATACTCTCGTCTTGCTCTGTTGTATTTGACATAGCCACCTTACAGAAAAGCTAAGATGATCATTATACAACTTTCGTCTTAAAAGACTAATTATGATAATAATAAAAATGGCGATAATGGTACTGACAACAATAGAATCTTTAGTTAAAATAAGAATCAGAGAGACAGTTTATCATTTATTTTTGCTTAGTGAGATGGTTTAATGTAAGCGAATGTACACACCTTTAAACATTAACATAACAAAAAGCAAGAAAATGAGAGGTGCTTTTGTGTACAGTGGAGATGAAATGGCATCGACCCTCAGGTCTTTGTGTAAACAAACTAAAGTGGCAATGACCTTTTGTTTGTTTACCCAGACAGAGCTAAGTGGCATCGACCCTTAGAGTGCTTGCATAAACAATTTAAATTGGCATTGACCTTCAGGTTGTTTATATAAATTATTTATATAAACAAATTGGTATCAAAATGTTAAAATGGCAACGACTTTCAGTTTATTAGCATAAACCAAATAGTGGCATCACCCATCAGTTCATAAGCATTGAACAAACAAGCATGTCATTATACTTTGTCGTGCATTCATAAACCAATTTCCACGGATTCGTGATTCTGTAAAAAAAAAAAGTTGGGATACAATGAATACCATTTTTACGACCTTTTCCAATTAGGGGGACGAAACAGTCCATATACAAACGTGCAGCTTTGGTATGCGTCGATGACTACACGTTCGTCTCACCATATCAATCTGTGTAACACCCTGAGATAGTAAAATCTCTTTTGCCCAGCGCTAGGAACCAGTCAGTAGCGGCAGACCAACAACCACTCTATAGCGTTGTCGTTTTCCGTTTTCATTGCTTGTTCCTCTAATATTCACCCCTACCTTAGTCCTCCCTGTTTTCATACATATGAAAATGAAAGAGAGTAACGGTAATGAACGTTGGTGCTTCTCCGTTCACCATTTTTTTTAAACCAGCGCAAGGTCGGTAACACTGGCAGTTGAATGCTGCTTTTAAAAATTGTTTCATTACAATATTTAATTTTCTAATAAAAAAAAAGTGTAGACCCGCTCAATGAAAATAAATGTGGTTCCTCCCGCTGAGTTAGGCTGACAAACCCACCACTGACTACGTATGTTTATTGGATTTTGATGTTCAGCTAACTAAACCGTTTGAATTGACGAGGGATCATGCACCTTGTTGTGGAAATGTTGCATGTAATAATATTTCCTCCTTTAAATACTGTTCTAAAAAAATAGTTTATGAAACCAACGATATAATGTTAGTTCTCTTGTGTGCGGTTTTTCATTTCTTAGCGGGTTTTATTCTCTATGCGAAAAATATGATTTACAAAAATACAGACAAATACTTTGTCAGCTAGAAGAAAAATTAAATACCAGCCAGAGAATTAGTTGCCCAAGGCAATAAAACTGGTAGTGAATTTATTTGTTGAAAGTTGCAGTCCATAATTACTTGAAGAATATGTATTAATAACCATATTGCTTGATGGTGTCTTCCTTTGACTCGTCTTCATCATTATAGCTTTAATCATTCATATTTCGATTTACTTCAAGGTTCATAATGTACCAGTAATAATAAATTCACTTCATTATAACTAATACTTATCTAAAATATACAAGAACGGTTGAGAGCGCAACATATTGTTTATGAACCTCAAGGGATGAATAGTTTGTTTGTTCCGCCTGCACCATTACTGGCATCTTCTGTCTGCTTATTGTTACCACGTCAATAGCATAAAAAAAAAGCACAATTGAATTCAACTCATTATTGCAGAAGGGAACAGAATCAATGCAAAATTAATTAGACACAAGTGACTCTGATAAAGCGAAGCCACTGTAAAATAAAGCACACGTTTGACCGTTAACGACAGGTACAAAGCGACGAATCAATTGGGTCAGAAGGAATTGTGATCACCGCAAGGACGAACGGTAATCAAAATGCTCAGCAGAGAATTATAATCATAATTACTCGCGATTACAGTTGCAAATGGCGACCAGTATAGTTCAGCATTGGGATAATTATCGATGACCCGTACGTGATAATAGAATCATAATTACGGTCATTATGCGTTGCATGGGACGCGAAATTAATGTCGAATTTTTTATTGGTCTGTTCCAGGCCAGACGTTAAGACAGGGCAACGTGGAGGCAGACAGGCAGACGGATAGACCAACAGAGGTGGGAAGAGAAGAAGAAGAAGAAGAAGAAGAAGGAGAGAGAGAGAGAGAGAGAGAGAGAGAGAGAGAGAGAGAGAGAGAGAGAGAGAGAGAGAGAAAGGAGTGTATTATGTGGCCATTTTAGGCAACACAAGATCACTGTTATTTGTGAAAGCGTTGAACAATGCTTTTATTTCGGAAAGTTTCTATTAGAGTAAAAATAAGTACGTGCATCTCTGAAAATAAGCTTCTTTTAATTGATATTTTATTTTGCGGTAGTTGGGGCGCCGTAAATTTTTTGCCTGAGTTACGAAATAACATTCATATTTGTAAATACGCACAGAAGGGCGATTGAGTTCCTTCATGTGCTGATATATAAATAAACATATCAATTATGAAAACCTTATTTTTCCGAAGAGGTACGAGCTATTTTTTTTTATAACTATATGATATGCTATGATTATGTTCTTTTTACGAGAGCTTTTCCAATGAAAAGCAGATTAGGTTAGTTAACAAGGCACCAGAAAACATAACGAATTGGTGATAGAAGATGTGAGAACAGAAAAAGTTATAACTGAAGACAGACAATTACTTAACAAAGCTCAAATGCTACGAAGAAGGATGAAATAGCCATAGAGAAGCATCGTGGAAGTGAAAGTTATAATGGAAACGACGAACTTAGGTCGTAAATTTACTGTTCATTAGATACTAGAACATTGTGTAAATGTTAGAAGGGGTAACAGACGAAATAAAAAACAGCTGTAAATCCATTACTGTTCCTTTTACTACCATGGCACGACTGAAGAATATGCATTAGTATACGAATCTATGTACTGTAAATGCCACTAACTGTAAATTTCTCAGATGTCCTATTTCCTAAAATTTTGCGATACATGTTGTCTACTGGTTATTTATTCATTATTCGGAAGAGGATATAAAAGGAGAAATTTTTCTTTCTTATTAAGAGTGAAAAGGATTAGAATTCTTATCCAGCTCGTGCGTAAAACACTACGTCGAATTCACATACACTTTTTACTAAGACCCATACTCACCTTGGTAAAGTTATGCTGTGGCTAATATTGGTTGTAGAAAAAGAAATTTAGTGCATTCGACTCAACGTTCACATTGGTGAAGTTATGCTATGGCTAATATTGGTTGTAGAAAAAAATTTAAGTGCATTCGACTTAACGTTCACATGTCAGCTAAAAAAAATTCTAATCCTTTCTTTTTCATAATCCTCTTTGGAATAATGGACTTTTAAGGGGACAAAATGTCGAAAAATTTAAGAAAATTGAGAAATCAGATAAAATTTCAGTCTGTGGTCTTTACAGGCGTTTTGCACCCTTTTAAATTGAATATATAATTTATTCTAGTTTTAATTACCATACCTATGGGCAATATTAGTCACAACGACTTGTTAACTTATAAATTTCCAGGTATTTTTCGTACTTTTTTTCTAGCACCGAA
>NC_089752.1:19905500-19913000 GCF_040412425.1 Macrobrachium rosenbergii | reverse complement strand
CCTTAATGTTAAAAAGAGAATGAGCGAGGCTGCCAGAGACTTACAGCATTTTTCATATTCCTTAATGCTAAAAAGAGAATGAGCGATGCTGCCAGAGACTTACAGCATTTTTCATATTCCTTAATGTTAAAAAGAGAATGAGCGAGGCTGCCAGAGACTTACAACATTTTACAAATTCCTTAATGCTAAAAAGAGAATGAGCGATGCTGCCAGAGACTTACAGCATTTTTCATATTCCTTAATGTTAAAAAGAGAATGAGTGAGGCTGCCAGAGACTTACAGCATTTTCATATTCCTTAATGTTAAAAAGAGAATGAGCGAGGCTGCCAGAGACTTACAGCATTTTTCATATTCCTTAATGTTAAAAGAGGAATGAGCGAGGCTGCCAGAGACTTACAGCATTTTTCACATTCCTTAATGCTAAAAAGAGAATGAGCGAGGCTGCCAGAGACTTACAGCATTTTCATATTCCTTTAATGCTAAAGAGAATGAGCGATGCTGCCAGAGACTTACAGCATTTTTCACATTCCTTAATGCTAAAAGAGAATGAGCGATGCTGCCAGAGACTTACAGCATTTTTCATATTCCTTAATGTTAAAAGAGAATGAGTTGAGGCTGCCAGAGACTTACAGCATTTTTCATATTCCTTAATGCTAAAAAAGAGAATGAGCGATGCTGCCAGAGACTTACAGCATTTTCATATTCCTTAATGTTAAAGAGAATGAGCGAGGCTGCCAGAGACTTACAGCATTTTTCATATTCCTTAATGCTAAAAAGAGAATGAGCGAGGTTGCCAGAGACTTACAACATTTTACAAATTTCTTATGATGTTGATGAGAATTATAAATAAGAGGTTCAGGAAAAGACTTTATTTAGGAAGAAGGTGTTCACTGTTTTTAAGTTTAAATAGTAGTATCTTGTTAAGTCATAACCTTTTGAATGCGATGTTTAGTATTTGTTCATATAAACTTCCGTTCGCTTACTCTCGTCCCTATCACACAGTTCCCCCCTTCCTCTTCCACCATTCACATTCACATTAATTACCCTATAGTTGCAGCTTCCTGTTACCTTTACTTAATGTCTTTACTATTCTTAAGTTGCTAAAACTTATTCGTCATCAGTCAACATTAAATTACCTGAAAAACTGCAGTTACTCCACATTCCTGTCTCCGCTCCTCATTTATTCTGTAAGCTTTCATGTGTGGTTTTTTCACCACTTCTCGTGTCTTAATTCTCAATAATCACCGAGTTATAGCTACCGTGCTTGTCAGATATTCAACTCCCTGACGCAAAACACTTTTTTCGTAAAGCTTAAAATCTCCAACGTCAAACAGCCATTGGTGCTGTACATGAATCAAGAATTTCTCCACATCCTTGGAAACGACATAGTTTTTTTTTCACTTAATCATATATTTCTCAGTTAATACTTGCCTGACGCTATACTGCCAAAATTTATCAAAGACACTAACGCCTCACTTTCCCGTTGAAAACCCTTTCATTGATACCCCAGTTATACTAATTAGTATATTTCTACCTCACATCATCAGGGATACCAGGACCTTTTTGGTTACAGAATGTATGGTTAGGAAGTAATGTGTTTCTGAGAATATGAATATGGAAGGACAACTGGCTTGGCGTAAAAGTTAGTTAGTATTTTTATAGATGAAGCTTGATGAATTGCCTGATAATCTCATGCATGAGACCCGGTGGACATTAACTAAAAGTAGTTGAGGATGGATAGAGAAGGTCTTATATCTTGGAGGCACACGAGAAGAACCTTCCATAGATAAAACTGAGGCTGATAGTGAGGAAGTTTTCTACTCGGGTTGTTCATCCTTGATTCAACAATTGAAGGAAGAATTATTGTGGAAAACAATTGATTTCACCTACATCATTTATGAAAAAAGCCAGAAACTATTGAATGGCGAAAGAATGGCAAAAATTATTTCATAATGAACAAAGAGAGGTAGCTTTTTTGTTTATCTACACGAAAGAGAATATTTTTTCATAAACTGGTAGAATTTACTGCGTCATAGTTATAGACTGTAATTTACAATTTCCTACTTAATGACGCGGAGTAACTTCCAGTGAATTGTTTCCAAAATAACCTATATGATGATGTTTGAATAGAATCCACTGATTCAAAACGATCAGTTAGAAATAATTTTCCCCCGTCAGGAAAAAAAAAAAATCACCACAATTAGTAATAGTATACTGGGTCCTCGAGAAAAAGTCAGCAAAATCTTGAGTCTTTTTTTTTTAACGACAAATAGGATGGGGCAGGTTGTCTCCACCTTAAAACTTCAGCGAATTCCAGACACAGGAGAGAGAGAGAGAGAGAGAGAGAGAGAGAGAGAGAGAGAGAGTAAAAAAAGAGAAGATTATCTGACTGGGTGGTTGTCATCTCCTAACACGTATTCCGGCCGAAGGACTTTTCCTCCCAACTTTCGAAATATGCTGCGAGATGCAGTCACTCCAAAACTCAAATGAAAATAATTAAGACCGAAAAGTTTCACATAATGTTTTCCTCCTGGAAGATCATAACCAGGTCTTGGAGGTGAGAAGGCGAGATGCATAATAAAAGTGTTTATGATGCTCCTGGCCTCGCCCTGCTTCTGGTACAGCGGGCGTTATTTCCCGAGGTCCGAGGGGAAGTGGCCGTAAGTTTATTACGCCGTCACAAAGGCACAGATATGAAAAAGTATTTACCGTGGTCATTCATTCGTAAAAGCACAAGCTTCACATATATGTATATGCTGTATTTACAGGGGAGATACCACAGTTTCTGTCTATTTTAATGCAGACGTTATAACTATTAGCTTATCATGCATTCACAAAGGCAGTTATTTTTGAAAAGTATTTACCGTGATTTAGGCGTAATTTACATGTTAGTATGTATGTGTGTATGTATGAATGAATGAATGAATGTATGTATGTATGTCTGTGTGTGTATGTATGTATGTATGTATGTATGTATGTATGTATGTATGTATGTATGTATATATATATATATATATATATATATATATATATATATATATATATATATATATATATATATATATATATATATATATATATATATATATTAGCCAAGGCCACAGGAAAAATAAAAGAATGAGTACCAAGCGCTTTCGTGTTCTTTCAACGCATTTGTACCTATAAAATGTGTTGAAAGAACACGAAAGTGCTTGATACTCGTTCTTTTATTTTTCCTGTGGCTTTGGCTAAGTATGGTGTGACGCGCTATTTAGTGACATGTAGGCATAACTATATCTATATCTATATCTATATATATATATATGTGTGTGTGTGTGTGTGTGTGTGTGTGTGTGTATTAGCAGAAGAGATCCTTACCATCTGGTTTGTATCGATATAAAGGCAGACGTTACTTACCTATTCTCATACATGAAAATACACTCATACACTACCTTTTAAGATACGTATCCATTATTTTCAGTCGGAACTAAGAGGCGGAGCAAAACGCTTAATGTCTCCAAATTACCTGAAGGCCTTCAACTACCCAGCTAGAACGCAACTGCGGCGCGCATAATTTCGTAAGGGTCAGCTCAAGCACACCCGAGTATTTATTGTTCTATTCATAAGCCAGAAGATTACTGTTAAGCCTATGCTATCCCCACTCCACATAAAACAAAAAGACAATAAATAAATATTCAAAAGAATAAAGGCTTTCCGGAGGTGAGCAGATGCCAGTGGCTCCAAATCAACAAAATCCTTCATTTATTTTTCTTCCATATTTTTGTGCAAAAGGAATACAGTAGTATATAGAAGGATACAATATAAACTGTTGAAAACAGAAATGCCAGGAGGAAAATGTACAAAAAATATGCCTCTGGCTTTTAAAATAGAATTCTGTCAAAGCCTACGTCAACTTTAATTTAGAAGAAAATCCATAACAAGATTCCATAGCAAATGTTGCCGAATGCTACGCAAAATTGCCCGTAAATTGTCTCCATTTTTTAACGCAATGGCTCTGAAACCACGAAATCTTTTGGAAATTCCTCGCTTTTATACGCAGGCTCCTCCTGATGTAGTTTATGTATATGAATATTCATATGTGGATGCGTATGCAATATTGCGCTATAAGAATAAGCCGCATCACTTTGGGGAATCCTTGGGGGAGAGACGTTTTTATGATTTACATTTCGTTTTTGATGCATCTTTTAAGGGGAATGCGGTGTAGATACTCCCATAAAGCTTTATTTCACTTTTGCGAAAACTGTTTTAGCACCAGGATAAATCCTGTAAGAATATGAAAATTAAGAGAAGTTCCAATATTTCAAGAATCAGAAAGTTTCTAATGTATAAAATTAAATATGTCATGAAACATTTTATTATTTGACAAATCGTCTCGAACCTGACTTGCTACTTCACTCTGTAGTCGTTCTAAAGCATTCCCTGTTAATCTTTTATGTTAATCTCGAGCGTCCTTTTAAGTTTCTGCTACCTCATACCCAGATGAAACTCGTAACAACTGAATAGGGGTTACCCATTTCATTGCTTTGGTCAACAGGGGTAGGATGAAGTTTACTGGAAAGTGCCCACATTGCTCTTTCCTTGTCGGATATCACAATCCGGATCATCTTGGCCATATGCTCGTAATACAAAAATGAAACCGATTCTGTAACATAACCCACACACGAATCCGTATACACACATACATACATACATACACACACGCACGCACACACACGCATATATATATAATATATATATATATATATATATATATATATATATATATATATATACATATAATTTATATGTATCCAATAGAGGGAACCCATAAAAACGCCACAAGATAGAAAGTCATTGCTATATTTCAGAGACCAAACTGTCTTCCTCTACTGGCAAGTATAAGAATGAAGTAAGGAATACAGACAGGCGGTATTTATACCAAGAAATCTAGAGGTCACCTCTGGGTTTCTTGGTTTATATACCGCCTGTCTGTATTCCTTATCTCATTCATATACTTACCAGTAGAGGGAGACAGTTTGGTCTCTCTAACATAGCAATAACTTTCTACCTTGTGGCGTTTTTGATGGTCCTCTATTAGACGGACTTCTGTTTTAACAGAAAATATTTCATAGGCATATGTGTGTGTGTGTGTGTATATATATATATATATATATATATATATATATATATATATATATATATATATATATATATATATATATATATATATATAATCTCCTTCTATGGGGATTTAAACTGCTGACAACTGAAGTAGTCCAACGATTACCCCGCTAAGCTATAGGAGCCATGAAGTGAGAGGAACCAGATAAGTATGCTTTAAAATATGGTGGGTAACTTTGCACCCCCAACTACGATGCTACCACTTCTCCAATGTGCTCCGGGTGACGTACAAATTATCAGCCGGCAATATTCCCTGAAGTAGATACTTACAAACACTTTTTTTTCCCTGGGGTTTTGAACTGCTGGCCAACGCAAAATCCACTCGGCGACAGAACATTAACTATGATTCCAAGTATATTTGGTTGCATATCATGTACCCCTCCTCGTAAGTCATGCTAACTCAGTGGCCTTAGTTCAAATAATTTCACACAAACAAAAAACAAAACACACACACAACACACACACACACACACACACACACATATATATATATATATATATATATATATATATATATATATATATATATATATATATGTGTGTGTGTGTGTGTATGTGTGTGTGTGTGTGTGTGTGTGTGTGTGTGTGTGTGTGTATGCAATAAATAAATACCAGCGGGTCACACTTACGCATTGGCATATCTCATATCTTCGTCTCCCATTAGTCGTCGACCAAATATACATAAACTTTCTCATTTCGCTGTTTGTTATACTGGTTGTTAATCTCTAAAAACATTATTCCCTTTTTTTAAAGATTTCTTTGCTCACACATTATTACTCTTTTTTTTTTAATCTAGCATTTGTTTCAATTGCTTTCTAATTTCATACACGATTTTCGCTAATTACATTATTTTGATACAATACTCTTGTAGGCCATTTTTCTTCCTTATTGTTATAACGTGTTAATATCCACTGTCTGTTTACAAAACAGCTTCTGTTTTCTTATTACATTTTAATTACGATCTCTTTACATTTTCTAATTATCGCATATGACTTCATTCAAAAATAGAATAAGTTTTTTCTGTAATATATGACAATGCACGTAAATGAACAGAAGTCCTCATTTGCTATTATATACTTCCATATAATTGTTTTAGATTTCAGACAAATTCAAAGGAACAAGCTGCTGACGCTGTGTGAAATAATGATTAGATGAGTAAAAAAAAAAAAAGTGAATTATTAACAATAACCGACCCTTGAAATTTCAAACTAATCTCCGTTAAAAGACGGAAATGAGCGCGATATTTTAACAAAGAATAAACAGCTACTTGATGTGTAAATTTTCGGTAGAAAATTTTGTAATTTTCTATTAAAAAAAATATATCACCAACAAACTCTGTATCACTTAAGGATATCATAAAAATCATAATTTCAGAAGAAATTAACGTTACTCTTCGTGATCAAAATACGATTCAAATAAATACATGGTATTTTTTTTTTTTTTTGCAAATAAAAACGTAATCAGCAATAAGAACAAAAATAACAGTTGTGACGAAGCCTTCGTCAGGAAGTAGTAATAATAATAATAATAATAATAATAATAATAATAATAATAATAATAATAAGCAGAAATCTTACCTGTTTGTCATTGATGTACCACCTGAGAGAGGCAGCTGGCTTGGATGGAGATGAAGTGCAGTTCACCTGTACCAGGTCACCCACGTGGTACTGATCCCGGACGCCCGAAATGTGCGGGTCTTTCTCTGGCATATCTGAGGAAATAGAAAGAGGGGAAATGGAGAAAATCAAATGCATTATCTATCCTAAATAGACAGAAAAGTACGAGAATGCTTGAAATGACGTAAACATGAAAACTTACATGCACAGCAAAATAAAATTTTGTGAAATGACGTAAACATGAAAACCAACATGCACAGGAAAATAAAATTTTGTTATTTCCCCTAAATATAAAAGCATGCGCAATGACCTCTTTTTATACACATTTTTAAGGTAAGAAAATTTAGCACTAATTCTCTTATTCATTACATTTTAAATGCATTTTATTCTTCTTCGCTTCAAGATTAACAATTACACACATTACGAGGAGCCGCTGATCGTTCGTCACGAGATCCAGCTAAATATGCCTAAAAAAATCTAGGTGTTTTGAAGTGAGCGGCCTTTTCTATGATATATAGCACACAGTCAGCATTACCCAGCATAGAACAGAGACTAGATATAATATTTCAGTCAGCATTACCCAGCATATAACAGAGACTAGATATAATATTTCACCAAGCTTCTTTAAATCATGACTTTCCATAACACACTTCGTTGTTTTCTATCTTCAATTACCATCACAGTTACTCTATTTGTTTATCTCACTTAGGAGGTATGTTTTTTT
>NC_089752.1:19895500-19900500 GCF_040412425.1 Macrobrachium rosenbergii | reverse complement strand
GACTATTTATCGCATCACCGTGATTCATATACAATCGAAAGCTACAAACATCGCACAATATCAATTCACTCTACCTCAGAGTATATATTTTCATATATATGTTGCGAAGGGAATTTAAGTGATAATAAGTCCACCGTCCCGTAGGATCGACCAGCGACGGACGGGAATCAGGATACAGTGACGCCCTAACCAGTCATACAAAGAGGTATAAATGAATACCATCTACATCAGCCCACCCGTCGAACTCAGGTGTTTGCGTTTTTGGCGATATCCACCCACCTCTGCCATGTTGGCGTGTAGTGCGTTGTCGCGCGTAGCCATATTATGACCTTTATCACATCACCGTGATTCATACAATCAGAAAGCTACAAACGTCGCTTTAATATCCAATTCCTCTACCTCAGAGTAATATATTTTCATATATATTACCCTCTCTTGTGGCCGACTAGTTAGGGCGTCACTGTAGTCCTGATTCCCCGTCCGTCGCTGGTTCGATCCCACGGGACGGTGGACTTATTATCACCTAAAAATTCCTTCGGTAAACATATATGAAAAATATTACTTCCGAGGTAGAGTGAATTGGATATTAAAGGACGTTTGTAGCTTTCTGATTGTATATGAATCACGGTGATGTGATAAATAGTCATAATATGGCTACGCGACAAACGCACCACACGGCCAACATGGCAGAGGTGGGGTGGATATCGTCTCCCAAACGCAAAACACCTGAGTTCGACGGGTGGGCTGATGGGAGATGGTATTCATTTATACCTCTCTTGTGGCCGACTGGTTAGGGCGTCACTGTAGTCCTGATTCCCCCGTCCGTCGCTGGTTCGATCCCACGGGACGGTGGACTTATTATCACCTAAAATTCCCCTTCGTAACATATATGAAAATATATTACTTCGAGGTAGAGTGAATTGGATATTAAAGGACGTTTGTAGCTTTCTGATTGTATATGAATCACGGTGATATGATAAATAGTCATAATATGGCTACGTCGCGACAAAACGCACTACACGCCAACATGGCAGAGGTGGTGGATATCGTCTCCAAAACGCAAAACACCTGAGTTCGACGGGTGGGCTGATGGGAGATGGTATTCATTTATACCTCTCTTGTGGCCGACTGGTTAGGGCGTCACTGTAGTCCTGATTCCCCCGTCCGTCGCTGGTTCGATCCCACGGGACGGTGGACTTATTATCACCTAAAATCCCCTTCGGTAACATATATGAAAAAATATATTACTTCTGGAGGTAGAGTGAATTGATATTAAAGGACGTTTGTAGCTTTCATGATTGTATATGAATCACGGTGATGTGATAAATAGTCATAATATGGCTACGTGCGACAAACGCACTACACGGCCAACATGGCAGAGGTGGGTGGATATCGTCTCCAAACGCAAAACACCTGAGTTCGACGGGTGGGCTGATGGGAGATGGTATTCATTTATACCTCTCTTGTGGCCGACTGGTTAGGGCGTCACTGTAGTCCTGATTCCCCCGTCCGTCGCTGGTTCGATCCCACGGGACGGTGGACTTATTATCACCTAAAAATTCCCCTTCGGTAACATATATGAAAATATATTACTTCCGAGGTAGAGTGAATTGGATATTAAAGGACGTTTGTAGCTTTCTGATTGTATATGAATCACGGTGATGTGATAAATAGTCATAATATGGCTACGTGCGACAAACGCACTACACGGCCAACATGGCAGAGGTGGGTGGATATCGTCTCCAAACGCAAAACACCTGAGTTCGACGGGTGGGCTGATGGGAGATGGTATTCATTTATACCTCTCTTGTGGCCGACTGGTTAGGGCGTCACTGTAGTCCTGATTCCCCCGTCCGTCGCTGGTTCGATCCCACGGGACGGTGGACTTATTATCACCTAAAAATTCCCCTTCGGTAACATATATGAAAATATATTACTTCCGAGGTAGAGTGAATTGGATATTAAAGGACGTTTGTAGCTTTTCTGAATATATATATATATATATATATATATATATATATATATATATATATATATATATATATATATATATATGTGTGTGTGTGTGTGTGTGTGTGTTGTGTGTTGTGTATAACCCAAAAGCAGGTCAGTTCCGCAGTTTTCGAAATTCTACGCATACCCAGAAGCCACCAACACAACGACGAATCAAATGAATAATACAAATGTCTGTTGTCAGTTTGAATCAGCCCGAAGACGGAGGAGGCCGTTTCGGAAATCATTTCATCACGCCGTATGCCTCGTTGCTCCTCTTGGCGTAGTCAGCGATCCATAGACTAACGGAGGCAACGTTTAAGTATACAATAGAATTTCTGATAATTAATGTTGCCCCTGAATAGAGCGAGGACATCTGCCCCCGCGTGAGCAAGGTTTCGCTGATTTATTGATCGGGCATAAATAGATGAAAAGGAAAGGTGTCTATGATTGGCTGATTCCATTTCCCAAAATAAAGATACCAGCCTCTGGATGTGCAATATAATGTTTAATTTGTTTTGTGTCGTGGGCACACAGCTTTATGTTTTCGGTCAGTGAAGAGTTTGCAAATCACAATAAAAAGTTGAGTGAAGTTAATGGTTCTTCATGTAGGCATTACCATTGTTTAATTTGATAATGGGAGCTACACTAGCTTTGCATTTTATTCGGGGGATAGTTTTGTATGCACAATAAAAAAAAGATGCTAGCAAATTGATCACGGGAATATACAGTTTCATGGTTCCCTATCACTAACAAATTTATTTGTTTATTTTTCTAATTGTTAAGAACTGAGTTAAAAAGGTTAAACGAGCTTAAAAGCCTGCATCTGCCTTTGGTTGTCTGTCTGATTTGGAAACTGAATAGAGATGACCAAAAAAACTAAATCCTTCTTGTAATTAAAAGGGAAAAATCTAAAAGGATTTGTACCCCTAGGAAGGGAGCATTAGAAAATCTTTGGCAGCATAGAAATCAAGGCATTTCAGATACTCCTGAAAAGTCAAAGGGAGAGCTTTCAGGTAAACTATAAATTACTATAAATTTGTTTTGATACGGTTCTGTTTTGCTCTGCTGACTTCTCTTAGTAGAAAATAAAAGAATGAATTGTATTCACACATACAAAGATATTATTGGCAATATACTTCGTACTTTCTCCCTCGTCGTCTTCTGCCTTCAGTATCTAATATTAGAAAAAATACGTTCGCAGGGATCACCTTTCCTGTTTTTCTCGCATCTCCACAGCCGTACATACCTACAAAAGACCAGTATTACGCGACTTCAATCTTTATTGTGAAGGTCATAATATTCCTTTAGAAAACCGAGCCGATCACAAGAACTTCGGTTTATTTCCTGAATTTCCTTGCATGAAAAAACCCCAACGGATGTTATTACAGAGGTTCCTCTGCTTGAACGAACCGAGCATATCGGGCCTTTGATCTTGGGCAAGCATTATAATCGACAGCAAGAGCAGGAAAGAGCTGGCGAAGGGCACCGTTAAATTGGCTGGTCTCGCTTTTGGCTGACTGAAAGGGTTGAACATATTTAACGAAAACAAAGGCAGCGGATAACGAGGTTAACCAAGCTCCATCACGAAATTTATCCCTTTAAGGGATATATATCTACGGACATATATAAAAAGAAGTGCAAACGTAGTGCAGATAAAAAGGGATATTTGTGATTGATCTCCCTTCGTTCTCTGTCATGAGAATATGGCACTTTGCATTTCTGAGTGGTACTGGATCACTCGTGAAATTTACCCATCAAATTGTGAGGCTGATTATGGGTTGTATATGGAATATTTTAGGCACATTTAAATGATCAATTTATCGACATTCACTCTAACAGTAGGATTTCAGATGTTATTGATTTCATTACTTTCACTGACATTCAAACTAATTCCCGAAGCAATTTTTTCCAAGTGGAGGAGTTTGACAAACATTTCGCAAAATGATTTTGAGAAAAAAGAATTTCATCGTAATGGTGAAATAACTTCAGAATGTTCCACGAACTTATTCACTTTATGCGAGAGCAGATCTAAACCACAATATGAAATGATGGTAACATTAGTCATCACTTTAATACGATTACCGCCCTAACAGTAAAAGAGGAGTTAGAGTCAGTGAGGTCATCCGTCCGTAAAACATCTGCCAAAACCTCTCGCAATGAGCCATTCAAGGTAGGACAGCTTGGGGAGTCCCATTGGAAACAATGACCCCGACTAGGGGTTAAGCTGAGAAGAAATGCTCTCAATAATACAGGCATTATATATGAATTCTATTCATTCATAATTAATGTATTTTCTTATATGGATACCTATACAGCTGTGTGTACGTAATAATGCACACCTAAAACAAATGTGCACAAACACACAGTTATATATATATATATATATATATATATATATATATATATATATATATATATATATATATATATATATATATATATAAATATATATATATATATATATATATATATATATATATATAAATATATATATATATATATATATACACACACATATATATACATATGTATATATATATCCGTGTATATATACTTCCACATACGCATGTGCCTAAAGCTTCGAGTTCCCACCCCAAGCATCAACCCCGAAGAAAAAGCTGTCCAACCTTGAATCTCTCGATCAAAATCTATTTAGATCCGAAGGTCACTCTGATGTGCATATCCAGCAACACAACAGACTGTCAGTTAAGCAGTCACTTGACAGTGGCACAGATTGGCGAACAGCTGTCCTGACAGAAACAACGAATTGAAGTGAGAAATTATGTATTTCCCAACTGAAAGTACGCCTGTGGAAATCGGAAAAGAAACCTTACTATGAAAATTCATGTGAAAACTTGTATTTATCACTGTGGCAGTTTCTATCTGGCTGTATACGATATATATATATATATATATATATATATATATATATATATATATATATATATATATACTTATACAAATAATACATATACGTATATATATATATATATATATATACATAC
>NC_089752.1:19875500-19893000 GCF_040412425.1 Macrobrachium rosenbergii | reverse complement strand
ATTGTATGTGTGCTTTTAACGTCTTAAATCATCTTTTTACAACACATGTTATTTGCAGAAATGGCGTTAGAAATTTTACAGCCTTTGGTTTCATAGCACGTCTTTAAAGATGAGGCTTTGGCCCCTTCACTGATTTTCTTAACCTCATCAAACGCTGCAACCATTTCACGCTGGGTAGACTATTTAGCTGTAGGTCGGGAACAATCCACAGACGAAGCGAACATGCTCCAAGCGCTACACCACTCAGCCAAGGGACCACTTTAGCTAATTGCATTTTCCAAAGGTGGTTGTGTAAAATATATTCTTACATACGCTATATATATATATATATATATATATATATATATATATATATATATATATATATATATATATATATATATATATATATATATATATATATATTTCACATAAATACAACACTTGTTATATAGGTATTAAACAGTATTAATGCATACTTTAAATTATTACCTATATAATGAGTGTTGTATTTTACCTCACACACAGACACACACACACACACACACACACACATATATATATATATATATATATATATATATATATATATATATATATATATATATATATATATATATATATATATATATCATGTTAGAAATGCAACACTCATTATATTGGTATTAAACGGTGATAATGCATAATCTGAACTGATGAAAAGCAAGGAAACATTAACGATGTCTTAAATCTTTTCAGTTTAATATCATGACTTATTTTCACGGAACATGAAGGTTTTGATCATAATGAACACGCCTGAAAATAATGGAAATGTCAGTGCTGTTGGCTCATGTCAAATAACACCTTCTGGTTTTACCTGCGTAAATATATGCAAGTTCACGAGTAAATAAGTCAACAAAAGAACAAAAAAAAAAAAAATAAAAATAAAATAAAATTCCTGATGAACGGCAAATTATGATGTAACGAAAGAGATTCAGTTTTTAATACCCAAGAGAATACCGAGGTGCAAGAAAAAATAAAGGAATAGCAGATTTTGTGTGATTGTTCAAATAAGCCTGTTGCATAGAAACCTTTGTCTATGCTTTTCTAGCTGATTAAAAATTACCGCAAGAATATTCTTTTTCATTGTGGAAGCGTTCCCTTGTGATACATCAAACTCCAAAATGCAATAATTTAGCTTCAATAAAATCTCAAGAGTCTGTAAACAAAACGCTACCCAATGTGTCTTTCAGTAATACATTAGAGTGGGTTCTATCATCTGAGCACGAATGTAGTTCTCATTCAACTAATCAACTGTTTTATTCTTTAGCAGACCATGAATAAGCGTTTCTTTTCAACAAAAACCTAAGAATGTTTTTTTCTTTCTTAAGAGATACAAAAACATCATCTCCCTTGATAGGACACCATCAACGGTTTCTGATAACAGACCAAAAGGAAATGTTTCTTTCAATAAAACACCATAAAAGAGTTTTGGAAACAGTAATGGCATGAGGTTTAGTATGAATTATTTTTTGTTAAAAAGGACACAAGGATTTTCATAAATGATCGAAGGCATTTGTGTTCCTTTAATAACTCACCACTAGCAAACGTTTCTGTGAGTATTACGCTAAAGTTTCTATTAGCGGATCACCACCAAATACTTCCTTTAATATTACACTATAGTTTCTTTTAGTGGAGCAAGAGCAAACGTTTCTTTTAATAATACACAAGAGAGAATTTCGATTAACAGAACCAGAGCATGGTTATTCAGCGAGCTCTATTGTTCCAAAGCGACTCGATTAGGCTTTGTTTATACTTTTATCTAGGGCATCATTTTTTCCCGTGAACACTTGATGAACATGGCTATTCTGCGTTCAATGCACATATATACGTTTTTCATTTGCAGCATCCGATACAGTCGGATTAACTACTTTTGTTCCTGTGTTATTATTCGCGCAGCTTCAATGCGTATGGTCCATACTCTTTGTATGTACTCTTTTCTTTACTCTCTCTCTCTTTGTATGTTTTCGAGATTTCTTATTTTTGAGTAGTAAACATCAATAGGTTTAACAACATACCCTCTATAGTTACGTGACAAATCGAAGTCTTAACTAGGACACAATGAAAATCCACTAACTTCCTGAAGGAACAAAAAAGATTTTAGCCGATAAACATTCTATTAGCAAGTTGGCCCTGTTTAACAAGTTTGATATATATATATATATATATATATATATATATATATATATATATATATATATATATATATATATATATATATATATATATATATATATATATATATATATATATATATATATATATATATATATATATATATATATATATATATATATGTGTGTGTGTGTGTGTGTAGAATCTACCGGTCATTTTTACAGATACATATGTAATTGTAATATACAATACCCTCTTAACTTTCTCGAATTCTTCTCGCTTTTTTGGATACGCTTGTCACTACAAAGCCTTAAGATGCTGTTGTAAGAAATATGAAGAAATTCTGATGTGCGGAGCGGCAATGGTACCTCGTTCTGATCAGCGGACCCGGGTTCGTTTTCCGCTCGCACATCAGAATTTCTTCATATCTCTTGCACTTGGATCTTAAGGCTTTGTAGTGACATCCTTATCCAAAAAAGCGCGAAGAAAATGAGAAAGTTAAGAGGACATTGTGGCTATTACAATACACATGTATATATGCATAATTATATATATATATATATATATATATATATATATATATATATATATATATATATATATATGTTACAGTACGATTGTGAAATCCTGGGATTTCACGAAATCCCTGAAATTTTCAGGGAATTTGTGAAATGACCAATTCTGCTTAGGAACATTTGATCCGCGAGAGCTAGTACTAAGCACGGCGAAACAGCGATTCGTCTGCACTGTTTTGCTGTGTTTAGTACTAGTCCCTGGGGGTGGTCAAATGTATTTCGGCGTCTTTAGTACTAGCCCCTGGGGGATCAAATGCCCCTAAGTGTATTTGACCCCCCATGGGGTAGTACTAAACACTGCAAAACACATTTGATCCCCAGGGGGCTAGTTGTAAACACGGCGAAACAGTGTAAATGAATCACTGGTTCGTGGTTTTTAGTACTAGCCCTCGGGGATCAAATGTTCCTAAGCGAATTGGTCATTTCATAAGTTCCCTAGGGATTTCGTAAAATCCCTGGTTTCAAAACCTTTCTGTAACACACGCGCATATATATATATATATATATATATATATATATATATATATATATATATATATATATATATATATATATATATATAAAATGTCTAATCATTACCCGTAAATATAGAAAATATAAAACAAAAATAATATATTGTACAGTAAACCCTATCATACCAATCAGAGAATTATAGTGACAGACGCAAGCATACGAAAATTAATAAAAAAAAAAAAACACCCTTTTTTTTGGCAGGCCATTTTGAGAATTTTCAATTATCACGTTATTCCACAAGCGCCTGAGTGAACGCCCGTTTAAAGAAGAGACGTTTATTCCTCTTTTTCTTATCTTCCTCCTTTCCTTACCCTCCTTGGCAGCCTGTAATGTTATCCTCAGTATCCCCATCGCCATTCACTCCGTCCATCTAATCGAGAAGGATAACAATTATGTAAATTCGTGGGAGAAGAGAAAGCGATCCAAACACCTTAGATTGGTTCGAAAGCCAGCGTCTCTTTTTTTTTCTCTCTCTCTCTCTCCTTCTCGTTGAGAGCAAATATCAATGACCTTAAACCACTATAAGGTTCTTCTTTAAATTTACATTAGTCCCGCACGATGAATATGAAAGCTATTAAATCTGAATTGTCATGCAGTACACCCGTTTTCCGCTTCTTTTTCTTTTTGTCTCACTGAAAATAAATGCCAGTGACTTACATTTCAAAGTTTTTATTTAAAATTCAATTCATCACTTGCACCTATAAGTTTAGCAGACACAAATGGAATCCATTAAATATGAATCTTTCGGAAGTTTAAACAACCGCCTCTCCTTTTTTCACAGATCTCAATGACTTTCTAACTTTAAATGATTTTTACGAAGAAGTCATTTTCAACTTAAAATATACACTAACGTATATTGAACCTAAGTCTAGGTGTTCGTTCAGCCTGCACCTTTTACTCACTAAGACTGGATCTTAATGGCTTTTTGCCACCAAAAGATTTTTTTTCACTTAATGTATATTTTCAACAGACAATATGGACGCTATCTAATCTTGAGTTATTCATTTTCATAATGTTCTTCTTACGAAGAATAAATCTCATTGACCCTAGGTCATGAAAAGCTCTTCCTTAAAATTCTCATGCCCCCTAAGATTTGAACAAAGGAACATGAGAACTTCTAAATCAAAATCTTCACAGAATCCCTACCTCCTTTTATACAACGAGAATGAATGTATGTCACACCATCAAAGGTTTCTTCCTAAGATGAATTTGGACATTTGAGTTATTAAACGCTTAGATTCGTGAACTCTTTACAATAGTTTTTTTTTACAGGTCGGCAGTACAATTAAAATATTTTTTTTATAATATTAGTAACTAGTTCTGCGTGGTATAATGACAAAATACGATGTCTATAAAAAATAATAAATGCGAACCTATGGGGTTAAACACAGCTGTCTTTGTCAAAAATTATAAAAGAAGGACCTTACGTTCTTATCAGATCATCCGATACAACCGCCCGTGAAAGTTTTGTACTTTAACTTCAGTACCCGATACTTCTACCGAAAACTTATGTAATCCAATCATCTTAACCCAACTATATCTACTTACCTATAACATAGAATATATCTTTATATACGCCTCTCCACTGCCTTACTTTTCTTCTTCTCAAGAGTTAGGGAAAAGTAGAAACAGTTTGAAACTCTTTCCATCTTGAATTCCTAATATTTTTGAAAACATCTTTCGCTGAAAACCCTAAGATGCGAATTTCGGAGTGAAATGATGAAACCCTCATTTCACCCAAAGGTAGGAGCTATTCATTATTGCTATGACCCGAACTTCTCATTCGTGAATGTGTCCTACCAGCACACAGTACCCAGGTGCAGGATAATTAACTCTTTCCACTACAAGATCAACCTGTAGCAGCTGTTTATAATCTCATGAAGGTCGCTACTCCCCACCTGTGTATGCCATGATAGTGCATTACCTCGTTTCAAATTTTCAGTTTGCAAATTATGGGAGAAGCCGAATTATATGATTTTATTGTGCTAAATCATTTTTTATTATCCCCTGAATTCATAAAACACGGTTATATTACAGAATAAAAAATATTTCCATTGCAGTGTGTCCCGTTAAATGTAAGGGCGAATTAAATTATTCATCATAAAAAATGTCAATCTAGGTAATATTCAAGTAATGCCGCTACATTCACTTGCTTTATTCATGTTGAACGGATCAGAATACGAAATGTAGATAACTTTAACCCCACTTTAAAAATAACTGTTTAATTCTTTTTCTAAAAATCTATTTTTTTTTCTTTTATTTTCCCAACATAATCTTCGGATTTCAACAGGCCCAGTACTTAATCGTGGAATACAATCGGCTGAACTGAAAGATTTTAGCTTTTATTGTTGGTGTTCAAATTCTCTCAAACAAAAGCTTGCTATACGGTCGGATTGACAACTAAATCTTTTGAGGATTAAGGGCAGCAATTCCTGAAAATTGGATGGAACATTCTTTAGAGAGAAGATTTATTGTTTTCAATCTGATTGTTATCCTTATCTAAATAATCTATTATTTGTTTTGAAAAATAAAATATTATATATACGCAAGATATGCAACTGCAGACCTTGACATACTTTACAAGTGTCAGGTTATAAGAAATTTTCTGCAATCTATCGAGCACTTACATATTGCATATGCAAGATTTCATTCCAAGGAAAATTACACGTTCCTTACTTAGTTTATGGCCTTCAGAATTGGAGGTTGCTGTTAGCTACTCTTTAATTAAAAAAAGGATATCTTAGCAGGTCCCACTTCATCTACCTCCTTAATTTCCTCGATACACAGCAAGCTGTTGTCGAATTCTGATTAAAGTCGCGTATGCTAAAAATGAATTCGTCATGAGTCCTGGACCGGGGTTTTCTTCCTCACTTTTCACGCGTTGTACTCATGTTGTGTTAAATAAAAAAAAAAAAAACTTCTTTCCCGATTCATCGGACTCCTAAATTCTGAATTACCTAGCAAACAACATGCGAAATCTGATACATACGAGGTCAGGTAGATTATGAAACACTGATTTCATATTGGTTTCATGTTACAGTTATGTCGTTTTATGTAGGATTAATGCAATACGGAACATTCCGCATGGAAAAACACTTTATAATTTGATACTATGAATTTTTGTTTCCTTATAATCATGATTTCAGATAAAATAAAATCCCATGTGAATAAGTACAACCTCTCTCTCTCTCTCTCTCTTTATCTTTCTCGGAAAGATAAAGCTTCATGGAAACAGCTAAGAAAGCGAATAAAATACGAGATTTAGATAACGTTTGAATGTTATGTGCAATGTTCGGCAAAGGATGTGGATACTACCTTTTAAGGTTACACTTCTTTCTGCGTGGAATAATAGGTTTCGATTTGTTGTGAATTGAATGACGCATATTTATCATCTCTGTGAATACTACAGTATTTGAAATGATTAATGAGGAAAGTACTACCTTCTACGAGAGGGAGAAATTTCGACAGTACATTATCTTCTGATATTAATATTCGAAAAATCTGTCTAGTTAATTATGTAACGGTATACCAATATTGCTTCTTCATAGGTCAAAAAGAACTTAATGTATGGATATTAAGGGCTTAGCAGTATAAAAGCATAAAATAACCCTTGGATAAAAACACGTTTGTGCATTACACTCAATAATACCGGTAAAGCTTGATGTCGATGTCATATGTATATGTATATATGTATGTATATATATATATATATATATATATATATATATATATATATATATATATATATATATATATATATATATATATATATATATATATATATATATCAATGGCTTAGGAAAAATAATTTGAAACCGGTCAGGACCTATTATGCTATTTCTTGACCTGTGGTTAACTGATATATAAAAATTACGGTTCATTTGTGATTAATATCATTTATATATATATATATATATATATATATATATATATATATATATATATATATGTGTGTATGTGTGTGTGTGTGTGTGTGTGTGTGTGTGTGTGTGTCTGTCTGTATGTGCATGTACATGCTTGTACATGTATATGTATGAGTATATGTGTGTGTATGTGTGTTTGCGCTCACTCAGGTGTATGTGGGTGCGTGTGAGAGGATGTATGTATACCATCAAACCTTTTGTGAAACAGTAATACCATCAGAAAAAGCCATTTTTCACGGGTCAAAATCCATATCCTTTACCCTAATGCCAATACCTCTTAAATTTAATTTTCTTTATTTCGAACTACTTTATTCTTAGTTTTTTTTTAAGTTAAATTCCATTCTATCCAGGCACCGAAATGCTAATCTCTCCCTCGTCTAACTCTGGAATCTGAAACTCACAAGTTTTAAGAGGAAGCTGGAGATTCGTCAACCGCAGCAAGGAATGATAAATAAAAATAAATTGAACTTGGGAGAGTATTTCTATTATACAGAATTACAAATGTGTATGTATATATATATATATATATATATATATATATATATATATATATATATATATATATATATATATATAAATTTATGTATATATATATATATATATGTGTGTGTGTGTGTGTGTGTGTGTGTGCGTGTGTGTGTGTGTGTGTGTGGGTGTCTATGTGGTTGTATGTGTTCCTGCGTTAGTTGCATGTGTGAATATGACACCAGGCCTGGATGAAAAATGAAACCAATAGTTGATCCAGTCTTTTTTGTTTTAACTCATCTTTCTGGTATTAAGACTGATGCTGTGGGGTGGGGATTATCAAACACTAAAGTACTTGGTGTACGCTTTCGTATTATTATATATACATTGAAACATTGTTTTTGTTGTAATACTATTCAAAAAGTCTTCAGTATACTTCTCTTGATACTGTATTGCTGTAGACGTAAAGAATAACTGATGCATATAAAACTTAAGAGCGATGTGTAATAGCCATTGTGACCAGTTGCTAATTTTCAATGTAGTAAGAACTCTTCATCCCCCTCTACCTTCTTTAAGCAAAAACAAGTTTTAGTCTAAAAGCTATCATTTCTAAATGACTGGGGCACTGCGTTCACAACAGACCCTTTCAGAGGAGTCTATAAAAAGATGAAATCTCTGAAAATGGCCAAAGTAATCAGTGTGATAGCCTCTCAAGATTTTTCTTATTTATAATTGGAAAAGTTTTATCTTCATTTGTTCTTTGTCCAAGAAACGTTATTAGAAATTCATATTACAACATCTGTTCCTCACATAACTGTTTTAACAGCGTATAACGAATTTCTAATTCCCATTTTCTAATAGGAATTAATATCTTGAGGTTTTTTTTACCAATGACCATGGAAATTTATCTAAAACTTCTTGTTAGTCAGGCTGCCTTTTTGGATATGCTATGTCTTTTATTGCTGTCTATGAAAGTTCAGAGATTTTGACAGTTTTTCATGTCCAATTCTTTGCTTTTACCTACAATTTTCATAATCGTTGTTATGGTATCTTTATTTTATCATTTCATCTATCGACATTTTGGGTTATGCCTTAGAGGAGGAGCTAATATTGCTGGAATGGATAAGCCTGTGTTATTGGACTTTTAATGTTCTCTCAACCACAGGAGCTTCTTCACCATGATGTCAAACTTACACGAAGCATATCGCTATTCTAGCGCAGGCCTTTGGCTTCAAGGCTTGATTCAATGAAAAGTCTGATATATATTTCCATATTTCTTTACTGAGATTAGTAATTTAAGTTTTACTTTTAAAAGTTTCAAGCCTAGTTTCGTTTTGGTATTTTAGTATTAATATTGAGAAGCTAGGTTTCACTTCTATATACAACTGTATATGAAGTAGTATATTCTCTGGTGCTGATCGTTTAATTTTCACGAAATATACTTCTGGTTTCTGATTATCCTTTAATTCTCTTGGATTAATGTAGACCTTCTATTTTATTTCACTGTAATGGATTTAATATGTTCCTGTCCATTTTTCGTATTAGAAATTAGTATTCACGAGCACAAATATTCTGAGTACTTTCAAAGAGCTCAACATGTTGGCATGTCCGTACAGTGAGAAAGGTACACCAATGTACAGGATATAAAGTGGAAAACTAAAACAATTTCAAAAGATGAAGCCATCTGAACTCACCGCAATACTGAGAATGGCAAAAAAAAAAAAAAAAAAGGAAAATAGACGATCACAGTACATTACCAAAGTCCAGTGTTTATGAGTATAAGGCCTGTACAGGAGTAACAGGCAGGGTATGTAATAACACTCCGGGGAGAACTTAACTCCGGGACCAAGGGAGTACGAGGCAAGAAGCACTAAGGGTTGTGACTTCTTCTTGTGTATATCTTGAGGAAATCCCACCGCTGAGAGTAATGATGCGGAGTAAGTACAAAGGTTGGAATGCTCGGCTATTATCACCTAACCCGGGAAGGACGTTTGGTTAGGCTACAGCCCTCTGCCTTGAGCACTTTTCATAACTCTCTCTCTCTCTCTCTCTCTCTCTCTCTCTCTCTCTCTCTCTCTCTCTCTCTCTCTCTCTCTCTCTCTCTCGTTCAGTTAATGTTTTTGTAGCTTTTAAATCATTTTTAGTCACGTATCACTTTTCCATTGCATCAACAATTACATATGAAAGTGATTGCTAAAATATTTGCACAGGAAAGCAACAAAGGCCAGAATGGTGACTAAAATAATAATAATACTAATTATAATAATGGTGACAGTTCAAAAATCATAATTATCCAAAACGTTTCCGTGATAATGATTATCGGAGAAAGTAATAAAAAATCATAAACATATAATATTATAATGTTGCAGTCCAGGTTATCAATTTGATTATTTTCATAAAATTCTGGTTGGTGGAAGGGGAAGGAAGGGAGGAGGAGATGGGGAGGGGGGAGGATGGGTTTGGATGGGGAGGGAGGGAGGTGAAGGTGAGGGGGAGGGGGTTTACATCGGGGTGCTTTCAGCTTGCGGAAAATATTAGCTTATGAATAATGGTAGGTTCACCCTGTCGCTTATTTTTCATGCTAACTGTTATTAGTACCTCGAAATATTGTGGAGCGATTTAGCGGTAATTTCCCAATTGTAATTCCGCGCCCGTGTTTGCAATGGCAAAATGGCCGGTGGAGTTTACCAAGTGTATCGATATCTGCCATTTTATGGAGTTTAAAAACGTATGAGATGTTTTTTTTCAAAGTTTCATTTTTTAATTGTTTGCACTTTACAAAAAGCGCTTGATTTGCTGTCCGATAATTGAGTGGTGATAATGTTCTTATAATTGCCGAGAGAGAGAGAGAGAGAGAGAGAGAGAGAGAGAGAGAGAGAGAGAGAGAGAGAGAGAGAGAGAGAGAGATTCTTTTCGGATTTCAGTTCTCTCATTTCTTTGTATAATGCCACTCTTTATGTGAGCGTTTATTGGATAAAAGTTTCATTCGTGATTATTTCCTTATTTCAGGCAGCATTATCGCCATTTTGTAATGCATAAATTCATCTTACATATAATGATTTCAGATATTTCTAATAATTTTGAGTTACTAGAGTTACTAGAAGTGTTTATAAATGAACAACTGAAGCTACTATAACATCCCATAATCTACACGAAACTAGTTTATCACAATAGAGGAAAACCAAATTATTATAGAAACCTATTATGAAATTGCAGTACATGTTCAGAGAGAGAAAAATGTTTCATTCACAGCTGTTCTCACGAGAAGCTGATCCCTGCAATCGTTTAATTACCGACGAATAATTCGTTTCTTTATAAACATTACGGCCTCGTATGACCGGCGTACTTAACATTATCGTACCGTGGCCCTGTTCCAGCAAAACAATATGTGCGCAGGGCGCCATTAATTTCGTTTTTGTGGGCTAAGTGTGTGAAGGAACCCCCGGCCATTAACTTGCCAATAAATCTCCAGAGTATATTTACAGCGCTTTCAGACTTTTATTATGCACTTCAAACAACCGCCGTCATTGTAGAAAAAGTTTTTTTTCTTTTTTTTTAGGGGGGAAGGGGGGACGGTGCTTAAACGTCGCCCAAACAAGATGCCTACATTTTCTCTTAATTATTCTGGAAGTGGATCCGCGAAACGATGTATTTATGCAAATGGTTTATTTTCTTTTACTCCTGCTCTTTACGATAAGAGACGAGCTTACACACAGTACAAAGTCATATGAATATATTTACAATATGAGAGCATGCACTAAACTGCCCAGTGGTTTGAAAGCTTACCGCACTAGCGTGAGGGGGTAGGTTCGAATCCCAGACTAGGAATGAGGGCGTTCCCTTAAAATCTATAGTACCTTTGTTGACCTGAGTAGTGATATTTATACTTCATTGTTAGTTGACTGTAGTGGGCAGCAGTTAGTGAGTGTGTGTGTGTGAGAGTGTGTGTAAGTGTCTGTGACTACATAACCATGCAGAATTATGGAAACTATATCCATTGAAGGTTAAATAAAAACAACGACCCAAAAAAGTTACGGGATATAAAGTAGGTTCCCTATTTTTTCCCCCGTCTCCCCCTTACCCAAGCGAGAGACTGGTTTTATTTTACCAAGCCTAAGCTCATGCCTGAGGTCTTGTATTCGATATGCGACTTATCACTTTAATTTATATAAAAAAAAATCTTTTTATTTTCGCTTCAGAATGAACTCTGGTAAAATAAACAATACTGTACACAAGAATAGTGATATAAGAAACTAAAAATATATTGCAATAATAATAATAATAATAATAATAATAATAATAATAATAATAATAATAATAGGACTGAAGAGTGCGTAAAACCAAGTGTTCATAAAAACTGTTGTTGGCAGAGTGCATTATGCATTGGATGTTATGGAAGCGTTATTGCTCTTACTTCATAAACTCCTTATTGCTTGATATATCGCCTGATTTACAATCTTCTGGAAAGGCGATAATAACTCCCGGGGGAAAACGTTCCATTAATTCTAACCTTGCTTGTATTACTAAATTATTATATACATTATATTTTCAAAGACAAATTACTCAGTTCTCACCCTTGCATGTTTTCTAAATTCTTATATTTTCAAAGGCAAACTACTCAGTTCTCAGTCTCGACGTATATTACAAATGATGTTAGGATAGAATATGTTGTAAAGTATTTAAAAATAGAATCATCTAATTTTTCGAGGATTAGTCATCAACCTGCTTCTATGAAGAAAAATAAAATGGAAAAGTACGGTAATTCCTTTCCTGGCCCCGTAAAACCAAGCTAAAGCGTAATATTTAGCAGCGCAAAAGATGACATTTTCTACGAATGATCTACAGTAGTGTTCATCGGATCCAGCTGCTCTTCTCTTTGTTAATGTAGTCTGAGATGGGAGGAGTAAAGAAACCGAAAAATGAAAAGACAGAGATGTAGCGGAGTAACTGCTTATTTTTCATGAAATACCAACCTTTTTTTTTTTTTTTTACAAATTCATGAGAGCGATGAATAAACCTCTCTCTCTTAGGATCACTTTATGTTAAATCTGTCTTAATTCAGTATCGCATCCGTATATACGTGTCTTCATTAACAAAATAAAGTTAAAGTTAAAGTCCTCCTGGGCCTCTGTAGGCTCATAGGGCAGGAGCTGATCTCCTGTTTCTTAGGCCGACAGCCAGTTGGGGACAGGTCCCAATGCCTATGACACGTGGCCAGTGTGTCGCTAGGCCAATTGTTTAACTCCCCAGCCCGAAGGCTGGTACCTATTCTCCTACTGAACCTCACGGTTTTTTTTCGGACCGCTAGGTTGACGGGCTACTGGATTTTCGCAGTGGCGCAATCTAAGCCATCATATATATATATATATATATATATATATATATATATATATATATATATATATATATATATATGTGTGTGTGTGTGTGTGTGTGTGTGTGTGTGTGTGTGTGTGTGTGTGTGTGCGCACGCGCTCGTGTATGTGACAGTTTATACGAAATTTTCTTAATGCTTGATGACTGTAAGAAGCATTGCAATTTATAGAATCTTTTTTTGTGTATCGGGAATGTTACGATATCTCATCGCAACAAAAGACTCACGACTTGATTGTGCCATACCCATTAACCCTCTTTAATAATCAAAATGTCAAAAATCACTAATAATGAAAATAATAAATCAAATTTCAATTATATTATATAATTACGTCATTAATTTATAGGCGTTAAAACTGACCCGCAAAGAATTTCCGTATCAGGAAGAAAAAAAAGGAAAATCCCTTAGATTTCTGACCCTATTTACAGGCTGTGTGCTTTTCCTCTAAGGAATCCCAGGTGCTTAAGACCACACATTCATCGAGACGCTAGCGACACCTGGGGATTTGGAACTGGGATTTTCCTGTCAGCACTAATATTTACCCCTAGCAAAACCCACCACCCCCTTAACCCCTCTCCAACCTCCATCCCCCTCACTCTCAACCAGTGTAAGGCCATCCCAGGTCAACCTTGTAATTAATTCCGGTGAAACCATCGGCTTTAAGGTCTGCTTGTAATCAATGGGCATATAGGCTCCCCCCGCCCCTCTTTTTTTTAAGCGAAACACAAAGTATTTCTAGTACTGAAGAACAGTATGGAAATTCGAATCCCTTACGCTGTGGTTTTTCCGTTGGACATAATTTTTTTTTCTTTTATTGATTTGCAATGCAAATGCAATATCTGCTGATTAGAATGATCGCCGTAACAGTACAGCGTTTTGATCATATTTCCCAAGCCACGGATTGTCCCTCGTTCGGTCGTTTTGCAACAGAGTATGCCATTGCTGTGCTTTCCACAATGCTTCCATTTTTGCTGGTAATCTAAGAAGAAATGAGTGCTGATGACGAACACAATATAATGGTGATTTATAATCAAGAAAAGATTGTTATAAGAGATGATTATGGTTTTAAAGGAGCCGTTCTGTTTGCTTCGTTGGAGCAACTGCAAACCTTTACAGATTACCTTTCCAGTAATCTATAAAGTAAATGTTAAAATAAGTATTTGGTCACAGAAAACAATTTCCCAAGATAGCAAATAAAATGGAAAATATTTGCAACATCGAAAAAAAGGAAAAATTTATACTCGGAAAAAATAAATTTCAATCATCGCACTGATTAAATTGTAAATGGAATATAACGTTTCTTTCAAGTATATAATAAGTAATCAGAGTATTTCTAAATTACGCTGGAAATTAATGTCTCATTATAGAGCAATGCCCTAAGAATTAAGAAATAAAAAAAAGGTTCATATTTACCTTTGTAAAGATATGAATATTTAAATTTATCTATTACGTTTTATGTGGGTCTTATCCAGAATGGATGTTACCTTTAACAAAAATATTGGCTATGAAAAGCTGTAAAATAAAGAAAAAAGTTATAATGACCTCCTGTTTCTTTTAATAAAGCAATTTCTAACAAAGAACTTTAATCCATTCCTATGGTTTACTTCATTCGTAATCTTAAGTGAAATATATAAACAGTAATAAGAAATGATACAGTGTACATTCCATTAAGGCCGAAGGAAAAATTGTTAAGACCTTCCGACGAGAAGAAATTCTTGGAGAGCGAACGATTATAAACGAGCAGAGGATGGAAAGAAAATGGGTTTCACTGAAAAACAGTGAAAAAGAACGACTAATCCTTAATCCTGAAGACGGAGAACATTGAAATAACAAATCATAAATTACTCTCATTCATTACTCAACGTCAGGGATGAAATTTTATCTTTGACTCTAATAATTCAATATGATTTATTAATTAGCGAACTTTTAACAAGGTAGACGGAGTTAATGACCTCGTTAGCATATTTACCTTAATGATATTTTCAGGCAGTGATTGGATTTGTTCCTAACACGAAATGCTCCATAATCTTTTGGCATTCCATTAGAGACAGAGATAGGGTACGCCATGTTAACTGTGTTGTCCCAGTAATAAAAGGTGGGGAGATTAACGAATGACGTTACACACACACACAGACATACACACAGACACAAGCAGACACCAACCACACGTACCTACACACACACACACACACACACATATATATATATATATATATATAAAATATATATATATATATATATATATATATGTTTGTGTGTGTGTAGGTGTATGTACATATGTATATGCATGTTAGGTTGGAAACCTCACAGACCTTTCAACTTGGCTAAAAAACGAGTAACCTCCACCTAAGTATCCAGGATTCGGGTTACTGCTATGACAAATATTCAACAATAAACACTTTTTTGTTTCAGGAACTGTAGTTAACATTTTGAAATTTAAATAAGGAGTGACTGGTACATAAACTGAATAAGGAATCATTTAATTTACATATTAGATTTCGACAAAAAGTATGAAATGCAGTACAGTTTGAGAAAAACTTAAGCATACCAAAATATTGTCTAGTGATGATTGCCCACAGACCCGAAACCTGCAAGTTTGAGTCCTTTCTTGCGCAGTTTTTAATTTACATATTTTTAAAAACGATAAATAGTCTTGCCGATATGTGGACAGGTTACTTAAAATGGCGGAGGTTACTTGTGGCAAATACTGTAGGCGATCTTGAAATTTCATATTATTATTATTATTCCAAATTCACACCTGTTTTGCCTTGAAACAATGTTGAATGGCATTCTTGTTATTTACGATCTCAATATTTCCGACATTTGTAATTAAAAAGCCAATAATGCTGAGAATTTGTGCTTTTAAATACAGTAGGAATTTACGATTTGAAATCAAACAGAAATGAAAAAACTATTTGAAAAACATCATGGTAGTTTTGTGGTGCGTCATAAAAATGTTTAAATATCATTTATATTTCCCAGCCAAAAACTATAATTTTCTGTGGATCTGCGTGGCATATTTGTAAATCATTTCCGTGAACTGCCATCACCTGGCATATGCACAGCTGTTCTTGCTAAGTAATTCGTATATAATTAATAATTTTCCTTTGAACAGCACGGCCATTTCAGCTGAAAGGCCAAAATTATGGAAATGAATCCACCTCTCTGTATTTACAGAGCAAACAGCCAGCCGAATGCAATACACTGAAAACGAACACAAAAAAAAACAATATTGGCAGAATGTTTATTTTTTTCGCCTCTCTCTCTCTCTCTCTCTCTCTCTCTCTCTCTCTCTCTCTCAACCTACGTATATCCTTTGATATTTGACATTGTTGCATAACAAACAGAAGCATTTTACCGTGCGTGCAAAACCAATTATACGCAGAGGGTAGTAAATATGGAAAGAGAAGGATGGAGAATGAGAGAAAATAAAGGGAGAGATGTGAATAGCAGCAGCGTTAGAGAATCAGAAGTATAGTCCGAAATGCTGTATGGATTGAAATAAATATCAGGTGAAGCCATGTAACGGAACTCACGGCTTCGGGGAAAGTTCGAGTCTTTCTCTTGTTAATAGTCTTTTTCTATTGCTCTTGGTGCTGTGATAAATTTATCTGTAATAAGCATTTCATGCCAGCTAAGAATATGTGGAATCTCGCTAGGAGTAATATTATAAATAATAATAATAATTAGCAGTGAAAAGTCGCTGAATTCTCAAGACGCTGGGTTTGCACTTATGATGGTTTTGCGAAATCCACACTTGATCTGCCTCACTAGGGAATCATCAACTGTCATATTTTCATCGTTAATATTAATAAGGATAATATCAATAAGGATATGACATTCGATGATTCCCTCAAGTGTGGATTTCAGCATTAATAATGATAGTATGAAAAGATGAATCAAACCTAAATTGGCAAAGAGACTCCGGTGACTGGTCTTGCCAAATCACCCGCCTGTCGAAAGAGCTCACCACTATTTGAAAATGGAAGTTCTCTAACGTCCACGCCTTTAGTATATACTCTGAGCAGTCATCAGAAGGTCCTGATACGTTCACGAAAATTTCGTCGCCATCAAAAGAGCTGATGAGTTAAAAATAAAAATAGCTGGCACCCTGGAAACAAATTTAGTCAACAAAAACCATAACAATCCACGGCACAATCAACGATTGGGTGCCCTACAGACGCCTCACGAAGGATTATTACCGGAGTAACACTGAAGAGCCCCTGTTAGGCCGGGCGCACATTGAGACGCAGGCGACACAGGCAGCGCAGCCCAGAGCAGGGCAGAAAACTGCATTTCACTATTTTTAAATGTAAGCGCGCACATTGTCAAGCAGGACAGCACAGCGCAGGGGCGGACCTGCTTCGGCCTGCGTCACGCAGTGTTTGAAACGCAGTTTCTGCGCACATGCGGCACAGGGGAGGTGCTCGCTCAGTAATCCACCAAATTATTATATGATGAAAGTCATATGTCTGATGATTTTGTTAATTTCTGATGAATCTCTCGGAAAGACCTGT
>NC_089752.1:19863000-19870500 GCF_040412425.1 Macrobrachium rosenbergii | reverse complement strand
AACTTTTGTCATAAATCTGAATATGTTATCTCATTAAGATAAACCGTCAAGTGAAAGAACGTAATGAAATACTTTACAGTATTTCATGTGCCTTAAAGATATGAAAAGTATGACGCAAAGCTATCGTGTTCACCCGTTTTCTATCTGTCTATCTATCTATATATATATATACATATGCATATATATATCCATACAAACATATATATGTTGTATATATGTATGGACGTATGGTATGTATATGTATCTTAACAGTCAACAGACATTTCACTTTCATCTAATGAAAGCTGAAGATATTCTCTACGACCCCTACCTCCATTCTTAGCCTTGCTTTATATTTTCGTATTTCTTTCGTTTCTTAAAGATATCCACAGTTCATAAAAGAAATCGTTGGGATAAAATGAGAGGAAAGCAAACACGAACGAAGAGGGAGCAAACCCCAAATCTTCAGAAAGGTCCCGGTGCATAATCTCCCTTCTCCCTACCCAAGCTTCCCGAGTTCCCCAATCACCGCCCCCCCCCCACCCCAACCAAAAACGCCCTTCCAAGCCATTCGATACCTTAGATGCACAAAAACAGTAAAAAAAGAAGCAAAGAGAGGGAAAATATAAACAAATCAAGAGGGCAAAGTCAAAATCATCAAAAGGGCCCTGGCAATAATCTCCACTGCACCTCACCGTTCAGGGTTCCTCTTCACTTTCCCCCGGTTTCCCTAGCAACATATCCCCACCCCCTAAAACTTACCCCACTCGTCTCCCCTATACCCTCGTTTTGGCTTTTCCGAACCTTCCCCAAATTTCCCTAGTATCAACAACCCCTTTTTCTTCCCCATCCTCCTCCCCCAAAATCTCTCATAAACTCACCCCTACCCCCTTCATCCCAGCTTTTCTCTAACCCTCCCTCCTCCATGGGTATCACCACATAACTTTTCTCTCTCCCACCCCCCTTCCCCACAAACCTCTCCTTCATTCCGATTCTCCCCTTCCCTGCTTTTCTTTACCTCCCCCCAGTTTGTCTGTAATACCACCTCCCTTCCCCTCCCTACAAATCTGATTCTCTTGCATTTCCCCCCTCTCGTCTCGTCTCGTTCCTCTATCTTTTCCCACTTTCCTCGACACCCTTCCCCCACGTCAGTGCAACAATCCCAAACTCCTCCCCCCTCCCCCTTTGCGAGCCATAAAATGACGACTGCACTTAAAACAGATGGAAATAAACACGCTGACTATCCATCATTCCGGGACGCCTAAAATTCTTTCTAATTCAATCTGTATTAAAGGCACAGTAGTCTTTGTTTGCGTAGCTTTGTTCTCAGGATATCGTTGCGGAACGAAAATTCCGAGTTTTTTTTTCCTAGCGTATTTTTATCGCTGGTTTAAAAAAGTATCTATTTTTTTCCTAGCGGCTGTAAAATCGGTTGCATCATAACTAAATGTTTAAAAATTTATTTAGCTTAGGTATGTCTTCACATACGTCACAAATATACATGCATACATACATACATACATATATACATACACAGACGCACACTTTATATATATGTTTATACATATACTATATATATATATATATATATATATATATAATATATATATATATATTTGTAGAGTTAATATAATACAGATATATTGTATATATATATATATATATATATATATATATATATATATATATATATATATATATATATATATTGTATATACTGTATATGTATGTGTATATATATATTTATATATATGTATATATATATATATATATATATATATATATATATATATATATATATAGTATATGTATATATATATATATATATATATATATATATATATACATATATATATATATATATATATATATATATATATATATATATATATGTGTGTGTGTGCACATGCGTACGTATTGCTGTGTAACAATGTTCCTGTTTATTTCCAACTATGCAAGCGTAACTGAATAAACAGAGTAAAGGCAAAAGTTCGAATTACACACTCCAAGACTGTCACTTTCAAGCTGCACCGCTCAAAATGAATGGAAAATGAGCTTCTCGCTACAAAGGAAACAAGAACGCGAAGCGTTATGACATTCTGCCGGAGCCAAAGATCTAAATTCGTTTTGAGTTGCAGAACTAAACCCATATGATAAAGCCCTGTGTCACACTAAATATCCTGGAATTTGGGTTGGGTAGGGTAGGGGGGGGGGGGCGCCGCCGTGGATTTTTCATAACCCCTTCCTTCCCAACTCCCCTTCACTCCCCAATCCCTCTCCACTACTCCACGGATGTAGCAGTGACGTGGGGCTAAACGGACGAGAGCTCTTGTGCAGGTGGATGGGGGAAAAAAACGAAAAAGCAAAATGGTGTTTGCGTCTATGACTTGCTGTTTTATTCTTTCATGAAGGCTGGATGAAATGGACTGGCTTGCGGACAGGGCACACAAGTCCACCGGGAAACTGGTACCACGGGAGTAATGCTCGTTATGTAGCCTTAAACCAAAACAAAACAAAAAAAAAAAGCTAAAAAAAAAAGAACTCGGAAAATCTCCCATGATTAAAGCTGGGAGACTAGGAGAAAGGAAAAATAGCCCGCATAGCCTATCTCAAAATCCTCCAGCCCCCAACACGAGAGGGTACATTAATCTCTCCCTTTCAAAGTGAAATTTACGGAACAAAACGAATGGATTCATGACGAATTTATTTCCCTTATTTTAATATGGGCCTCGTTTTAAGTAATTAGTTCTTTTATACAAAATTTATTAATTTCCAATTACTTGAAGGTTCTTGGTAATATTTGATTTATAGCCTCAAATGTTAAAATCATTATTTGGGGAAATTCAATATTGTTCTTTTTAACGAGCTAAATCATTTTAGCGTGTCTTATTAATCTTCTGCTGTGTTTAATGAGAATGAAAAGTTAGTATTTTACTAAAGCTGCACAAGATCCAGCTAGTTGAGCCCCAGTCTAATTGTAACACTGTAAACTGAATTTAGCAATCCGATGAATGAATCACTGGAAATCCTGTGGCTCTCATGTAAGGTCCAGATTCCATTATAAATGTGGGTTTCAGTGCAGCGATGTACTTTAAGAGTTATACATTTAAGAATAAAAAAGTGATAAAAGTGAAAAAATCGTTTAAAAACATTAGTAAAGTGACTGAAACTTTTCTCTCCAACTAAATCTCTTACAGTTGTAACGACGCTGTCATGTAATTTGCAAAATATAAATGATGAAATCTCCCTCTTATTCCGTTTCGTATAAGAGGATTAACTTGGGATGCTTACACAAAGAACTCCAGAAAAAAATTATTTTGTATGATATTTTAGTTCAATCACCAGGCAGCTCCGAAGTTAAAAGTCTTGAAGGAACAGTTATTAGCCTCATTCAAGAATCCCCAAGAGGTCGGGAAACTCGAATCACTAAGCATCTCGAGTACTAGAAAGATTCACATTTGTGTTTCCTCCCCACAGAAAAAACAAATTTCCAATCTAAATTTTCCCAACGTAGGCCTCTTTTCTTACCCAACCAACTTACGCCTATTATATCTTACTTTTTTTACTAGAATTCCCTTGGTTACTCCTCACATGATAATTTAAATTACAGTGGATAAAGTTTGTGCCTGTATTTTGACCCACAGAAAAAGAGTAAAATTTTTATGCATATAACTATAATTACGACTAAATGCTCCCCTGTCGTTGTTACTTCGGAAGCTTCACAAATAAGAAACTACTTTCATCATTTAATTATATTTCCCTAAGTATAATTCGTTTTTGAAGTAACAGCGAAGATATAATTATGGAAAGTGGTATTTTACTCATTACGTAATTGACTAAAACTTTTGAAGTCATTAACTGAAATAATCTTGAAAAATTTTTCAGTTATACATTTTGAAAAACCAAGTATTTTACTTTTGAAATGAGGCGTTTCTTTCATCACTGCTTTTATAGCTACTACAATTAATGTAAATATCATGTAGAATTTTCTCGTCACTACTAGAACAGTAGGCTAATCAGCGTTAACAAAGCTCTCCTTACGGCAAAACGCTGGCTTAATTAATTCTAAAATATATTAATTGTGAAACAGACAGTTTAACGTCCTTAGCAAATGAATTGTCCATGGGTACCGTAGGAGGTTTATACATTTTACATTCAACTTCAAATACCTATAATGACCTGCCACCTACAAGCCTTACACGAAAGACATAAATTTAATCCCATTCTAACTCGCTTAAGCATAACGATTATACCTGCGAGGAACGTATTTTCACTGGAATAACAGCTCAGTATTTGATGTTTAAATTTTGTGGGAAATTCGGCTCAATTTCGGCCGGCATTTCAAAAACTGAGCTTGATTTTGTTCTTAAATAACACTGAATATACTTAAACACCAGGGTGTACGCTATTTGGAGGCAATAAATCACATTTTTTCATTTTATTTTTTACGTATTCTGTTCTTAAGAGAGCGAAGTTGATGCCAATGGAATCATACGGGAATGAGAAAAAGTACGTCAAAATATAGCTGGTAAAAGTTAATTCCAGCTATGAATGACGTCAATATTCCATAGGTCTGCCATTTGTTAATAAGAAAAGCACTTCTTCGGTAAAGACTGCTCACTATGGAAGTCTGTAGTCCGTTATATATTATTATTATTATTATTATTATTATTATTATTATTATTATTATTATTATTATTATTGAGATTAGGCTTTTTCACTTTCGTATTCAGCCCTCCGGACCTGACTTCTGTAACCACTAAAGATCCCAAGCTGGAATTCAAATGTATGTAATCTATTTCTAATTTTTTAATATTTTTTAATTATAACAATGGTACTGTCAGTACCATTGTTATAATTACTATTTTTGCTACTACTTCAGCAACTGTGGGATATTGCCAATTATCATTTCTATAATTTTATCTTGTGTACCTAGACTGTGTGTTTTGTACTGCCTCCACTTTGTATGTCCCATGTATATGAGGGCCCGAAATAAAGATGATGATGATGATGATGATGATTATTAGTTACGTAAGACGTGGACAACATCACTTACTGGGATCAGACGGTCCAAGGAAAAGCCCTCGAATCAAATCTGGGGTTCAGATCCATCTCAAGAACCAATCAGTCCTTCCTTGTACAGTATTTTAAAGAGTTTTTATTGTAACGGAACAAGCACTGGCTGAAATACATAATTATATTCTGGAAATACAGACACCAGTGTACATATACACCCAATTTGTTCTCGTTCTTAAAATAGTAAAAAATGATCCATAAACTACAATTGAAAAGACGTATAGAACTCAAGATAGGTCCCAAATGTATCACCAATCTATATAGTCAAGGCACTGTTATCTATCGTCACAAGCTTTTTCTTCCAATGAGAGTGTCTCGACATTAACAAAGTGGTATCAGTTATTCAGCTCTTGAATGTTTTCTCGTGTGGTAAAAGTTTTACCTTGATAATGATGACGATATTACTTGTTAAGCTACGACTTTGCCTTTTAAATTTGTACTACTAAATGGAACAAAAAATAATTTTTATCTATCCGACTGAGAGAGAGAGAGAGAGAGAGAGAGAGAGAGAGAGAGAGAGAGAGAGAGAGAGAGAGAGAGAGAGAGAGAGAGAGAGATTAGTTTTAGTCTCATTAGCCATATGAAATGCGCTTATTTTTATAGCAGATGATCACTACTCTAGAAAAATTGTAAACAAGTCATTATCACCTCAGCTTCATCACCCGAGGCTACAAAACACGGAAAATACAAATCACATTTTCTTTTCTTTTTTACTTTTTTTCTTCCTTTCTTTCTTTCCGCTAAGAAACTCGGCAGGTCTATAACTTCTCGACAGGGCAAATAAATTTCAGGGTTAGAATTTCAAAGTTGGCATAACTGAGAAAAGTTGGAGGGACTTTTGAAAAGTGTCCATATGAATCTTCGACTCTTATACTATCGCATTCTCCTTTCCTCCTTTCTCTTTTGTCCTTGTGTTCCTTCATTGTCTCCTTTTCTTCGTACCGGAGATTTCTCTGTAGTCAAAAAACAATCTTTTTCGCTTTCTATTGATGAGTATTAGATGTTACCAAATCTAATAATCTTTTGCGTATCATCAGCTGTCCTTAAATATGATAAATCTATATACAGATTCCTCTCTCTCTCTCTCTCTCTCTCTCACACACACACACACACACACACACACACACACACACACACACATGCCTTGATTATGGGAACTGGGTTAGAAGACGTTGCAATATTTACGATATATACGATACAACATAAATAAAAAAAGAAATATAAATAAACAATCATGTTTAGTCACAAAATAATATGTGGTAATAACATGTGGTAAGACTATGGACATTCACATCCGCTTACAGAAAATAAATATATTAAATAAGAATACCAGATCCTTAGAGAAATATGAGAATGTTTCTCTTATTTTTTATTCCTTTTGTTTGTTTATTTTTTGTGTACATCTTTAACCACCCTATATATTCGTCTCTTGCAAAACTGTTAATATGTCTTCAGATCTTTTCTACTCTTTTCGTTTTACTGGGAAAGGACTCTCATTCTGGATTAGATGCCAAACTAATAGCTATGATGAACTGAAAGACTAAAATGTATATAAGACATGTCGGGAAGAAATATTGCTGTTTTAATTGACGATAGTTTTAGACACTAAATTTTCATTACGATCAAGTCTCACAATACCTATCCCGTGCTTACTGAGTTAATTACTTGGAAATAATTAGCATAAATTTTATTACAGTCACTTGCGGTTAACATACCCCTGAAAACTGGAGCGTCAATGAGGGTTTTTCACAAGAAGCCCTAACATTTTTTCCAATAAATTAATCTTCATTGGCTATCATAGTCAAGTGAATGATGTCTATATCGAGTGAATTCCATTACCTTAGGACAATAATAGCCCATCATTGTGAAGGGTGACTTCTGCGAGTATAAATGTATCAGAATCCCCATTTAGAGCAACTGAGTTTAAGTGTTTTGCCATCCTCGTAAATATGAATAAGTATAGGGCTGATATGTTTACGACCTTACTCCACAAAGATTTCGGCAGATGTGAAACAATGTAAACTGGAATGTGCAACAACTGACAGACGTAGGAGTGCTTACCTTACTATATCTAAGTACATTTTCAAATATGTAAAAACAAACATAAATCACATAAAAACACACAGAAGTGGGAATTTACAAGCAGCAATTCATTATAGAATGATGGAGTACAGGATGTCCATAATACTATCAATTGCAATATAGTTAAAAAATTTTTATAGAATTTCTAGGTTCCCTTTATCTTCAATATGAAATTCAAGAAAAATATGGTTCACATGACGCTTGTTAGAATAATATATCTACCCTTCTCTATATACTGTATATCTCTATTTAAATAGCTTCAATTCAACTCTATTTTAGAGGAAGTAGCTAGAAGGAATAAGACAGGTCTGGGACTCATCGAGTAAAGAGTGCTTTCAACCATCAATAAAAATGACAAAACAA
>NC_089752.1:19848000-19858000 GCF_040412425.1 Macrobrachium rosenbergii | reverse complement strand
ACTATAAATTAAATATGTAGCCTACATTATATATATATATATATATATATATATATATATATATATATATATATATATATATATATATATATATATATAATATATGTATATATACATACATATATATATATATATATATATATATATATATATATATATATATATATATAATTTGTGTGTGCGAGCGTGTGTGTGACGCGCAAACGACGAGAATTGTATAGGTGAGTAATAACATTTCCTTAATTATGAAATTACCTTTGAGTAATTTATGATTAGCTTTTACTTAATCTCACATATGTTAAGCGCACATGAGTGTCCTAACGTCAAATGCACAGTACATGCAATATTCACTCAGCGGGAAATTTCAATCGGAATATTTAACGACTGAAATCTATTTAGTCCAGAAATTGTTGGATAAAATTCAATCTGATTTTGTAAGTCTTTCCTTAATAAAATTCAGTTTTGTAAGTCTTCCTTAAATAACAATTTTTATGTTATAATTTTTTTCTCCAGTTAATATTTATCAAAATCATTATCCAACTTGCTTCATCCAAACTCATAATGGAGTGGGGATTATATTGCAATTTTTGTAAGTACTGATTTCGATGAATATTCACTTCTAGTAGAAAAAATTTTCCTATTTTTATTCCGGTGTGGGAAGGATTTTTGTAACACATTGGAAAGAGTTGCTTGCTCAATCCTACCATTTTGTATGAAAATTATCATCCGTCATTCAAAAATATAATCTCTTTTATAAATATATTTCTTTCGTTTATATTCTGCGTCTTCAAAAATTTCTTCAGAAGTAATTTCCGAAACTAGTTCCCTCGATGGTAATTATAGGGTTCGAGTTATGTGAATTTCAAGAATAAAATCGAATCTTGTTTCTCATTTGTCTCTGACTTTTTCTGATATGCATACAAGGAACCGGAAGAAATATAAGTGGGAGTCATCATATACAACTATTATGAATGAGAATCAGACGGTTGAATTAGGCAGCAAAACAATCTTTCTATATCTATTTAATAAAGAAAATATAAACATTCCTTGGGTCTGGTATTTTACTCAATTTTACAAATTATTCTGGAGGTATTTATGACGAAGATTCTCGCAAAAGTATGACAATAACATGTCCGATATTCAAAATGAACTGTTTGTAAGTTCGTTTGAATTCTACCTTTGATTTTCTTGATAAATCCTGTTCGGATGTGATACAGGAAATTCTTTACATCATGAACTCACCAAACTGACGTTACAGTCGCTATTTCACATAGATATCCTTCTTAGAAAGTTACGAGATATAATGCACTTGAGGATGCGATATACTGAAATCTCTTGAAATGTCATGGCTGCAATATGAGTTTTGTCATGATTCTAGATAGATTTACGGAGATTTACTCATTTCTCTTCTGTGATGCGGATGTGCCCTGCGGTTCCCTGTCTAGCTCGTGCTATGATATTGCACGAGATTAAATATAAAACGTTAAAATCCTATGTCCATTTAAAAGACTTCAAAGGCAGTTCGAAAGTATCTTTATAGTGACGTTATGTTCAACATTCAGGCGGATTTGAAACGATGAAGATAATGATATATTATTTAACTACAATAACAATAATATAATTATATTATTGTTATTTTTAGTGCTATTCTTATATCCAATGAAAATACTGAAATTCAATAATAATAATAATAATAATAATAATAATAATAATAATAATAATAATAATGGTAATCATCATTTATATTAAAGCTGGACCAATCACAGGGGCTTATGCTTGATCAAAATAACACTGAATGGGAAAGGAACATCAGTGATAATATAAAGAGGAATATGAGTAAGAACGGTCAGGATAATTTCGAGGTTAAAAACGAACGCATACATATGTATGTATGTATGTATGTATGTATGTATATATATATACATACATACATATATATTATATGTATATATATATATATATATATATATATATATATAGAAAACAGTTTTGTCATTTATATATATATATATATATATATATATAGAAAACAGTTTTGTCACTTAACAAGCCCGTCGAGAAAACAAGACAAAGGTAACAACGTGATTCATCGCCCAACTGCGTTCTGTATTCAGATGTGACACATCGACAAAAACAAAGAAGTGAATTAACAGCATTCCAAATGAGTTTTCATGAATTCCAGACAAAAATAACCGTCGATATTGGATTCGTCGGTACGATTTCCGAGAACGGATCTTGTTTTGACGGTGTAATGGTGACAATAGGCACCCCATACAGGCAGAGTGAATACAATAAGGCCTCATTGGCCAAAGTCGTCATAATATCCCGCTTGGCTTCAGGCTTTTATTTGGATTCTTTAGCGTCAGATTTTTAATGTGTCTTTCGCAAGACAGGAAGATAACGTCAGGTTTACCAGAAACCTACGAACACTTTCTGACAGAGAAAGGTGGAAGCTTCTGAGAAGATCATTGTTTACTTTGTTAATTAGAGGTGGGAATGGTTCAGAAGGGTAAGAAATGTACAGAAACGACGAAGTGTTGGAAAGGCTGGCATAAGTGAAAAGATGAATTAAAGCTCCTTAATTTATTCTGGTACCTTTGAGAGAATGGGTGGTTTATGTTGATAAAATGACTGTATGATAAGGAAGTATAGGAACAAAGGAGGAGTGAAAATGCTTCCTGGATAGCTGGAAGAGATGTTAGAATAAAATGGCCTTGAGATCGAAGAAATATGAGAGTGTATAAGTATTGACGCGCTGTTAATGAGTTTTTCTGTTGGTACATGAATCGACACACACACATATATATATATATATATATATATATATATATATATATATATATATATATATATATATATATGAGTATATATATACATCATATATATATATATATATATATATATATATATATATATATATATATATATATATATATATACATATATATACATATGTGTGTGTAGATATAAATTTCATACTGTGGCAAGAGAGTTGAACGGAAAAAGTATTTAAGTTAAACATCGGATATTTGGGAGCAAGAAGGAAGAGATTAAATAAAAAAAAAGGAGAGAGAGAGAGAGAGAGAGAGAGAGAGAGAGAGAGAGAAGGGCTTAGACTCCCAGGAAGTGCGACGGCTTGTGCAAGACAAAGTGAATAGCGAAGTAATCGGTGGAAGGGGGAGTTTCCGACCGACTGCCTTTCTGTTGTATTATCCTATTGACAATGGGTTTCCTAACTTAGCTAAGCCGTTAAAGGATGAGTGGGAGATCTGTGTGTTCGTGTGTGTGTGTGTGTGTACGTAAGTATGTGCGTGTCTTTAACTTAGTTAATTCGTTGAAGGAAGACTGGGAATTTTTTTCCTTTCATTATTCTTCTGCATGGTCCTTGTAATGCACATAAAAAGTCTTATCGCGTAACATTCTGTATGTGTTACCTCTCTGAGCTTACTAGTATTTATATCTATGTATAACATTCTGTATGCGTTACCTCTGAGCTTACTAGTATTTATATCCTTGTATATGTAGATTAGTTACATAAATACTTTAACTGGGTCACCGTAGTAAAATTCTTAAATCTCTGAGCGCTGACTTCCGTAAAGGCAAAAACAGAAATAATAATAAATAAATTAATAAAATAAACAGAGGTTAGGAGAAAGCGATACCTACTTTTTAATGTCATGAAGATGAAAACAAATAACAAAACTGGGTGCGAAATAGCGTTACACCTGTAATTTCTGTCTCTTTCGAGATTGAATGAATTATTCCTAATTCCTAGAAGTTTCTAAATTACAGCTTTTGTTATTACCATTACCCTAACGACACAAATGCTTTATAAAAGGATTTGCGATATGAGAAAAAATATAAAACTCCTGGATTAAGGCTGTGACATTTTGACATTTTTCTAAACTTCGGTGTGCCATGCATAGCTATTCCACCACTTGCATTTAACAATTATTCCTCCTGTGTCCCTTACTTACTACGCCCAAAGCATGGTGAGATTGTTTTGCTACAATTAATCGGTTTCCTTCCCACTTGGAATCAGATGCCCCATTGACTTTACAGTAGCTGTCTATTATTACGTAAGAAAATCAATTCGCATAAAAACGAAACAGAACTATAAAACGGAGAAAACTATAAAATATAATTGACAAATGAAAGGGAACTGACTGTTGGACCGAAAGAGGGGGATGTTAGGGGGCCTCCATAAATACCAGAGGATGATGATGATGATGATAATTATGATAAATCGAGATCACTAGTTGATACTGCGTTGACGAGAGAAACCATAAATTCAAGGAGGTACATTTACTGTAATTTTTTACCTCAGAAAACCTCCGGTACTGGAAAATTCTTTGACTGTCATAAAGTTAAACTCCTATCTTACTTACTTTGTATTTGACAAAAATATTAACAGATACGTCACTTCTATTCTTTTCTCTTTAAATGTTCAATCATTTTTTTTTCCTTCCACTCTATGTATCATATCTGACCATTTACTCAGACTAATGACTGGTCCCAGTCTATCGCACTGAAGCTCATTGGTGCAATAAATCATTCTTAGTGATTTATGCATTAATTTTATTATTCATTCATCCGAATGAAATATATGGCTGTAGACTAACAACAATTATAGATTTAGGTTAGCATTACCTGTTCAATAATGTTGATAAAATGATGGTTATTCGATAAACTCTTGAAAATATTGAAAATATCCAAGGTTATTCGATAAATTCTTGAAAATATCCAAGGTTATTTGATAAACTCTTAAAAATATCTATTAAAATCTTTTCAGGACTCTTGTAGGATACAAGGAAATATGAATTAATAAAACCACGCGTCACGGAGAAAAACTTAGTCATATATGGAAATGAAGATAGGGAATGTTTTATAAGTCTGCATAAAGTAGGAATCGATAGCAAATTACAGCTTTACTTATACATTTGACAACTCCACAGTTGATGTAATTCAATGAATTAGAGAAACATTTTACAAATTTAATTCCCTAAGGTATTTAAATATGTAAGCTCGAATGCATTTAAAAGATTGTTTCCTGCACGAGGCCCTTTTTTTTTTTGGCAATCCTCACTAGTAACAACACAAAATGACTCTCCAAATTGGGCAATGAAAGCATCTCATGTGTGTGTGTGTAAACAAAAGGCTTATTTATACAGAAATGTCTAACAAATATATTACATCCGATTTCATTCATTCCAGTTTCATAAAAGGATAAATGGAAAACACATTGCATGCAATGGAATGATATAAAAACACTAAACGCGATGATATTATTCTTTAATAACTAAACGTTGAATAACTAAACGTTTTTACACATGAAAAAGTACGCGTCTAGGATATAATAGATCACACAGTGTAAAAAGAAGTACAGAACAGTCAGAGCTTCAGAACCACTAAAGACGCATTGTGAAACTTCACGTGGTATTTTTCAAGAAGAATGAGTGATTGACATAACTAAAAGTAACTCTATTATTAATTCTATTATTGACATCTCGAGTCTCCATCAGCAATGAAGTAAATTTAGAAACCCCTCTAATGTAATGTATGGTTTGTCCCCCCTTTGTGTTCTTCGAAGTTTTGAAACTATAGATAGAAAGCATGTTTACCAAAGGTAACCGGGATGTCAATATGCATTGTCAACGGGCATTGCACTGCACTATTCAGGCCTTCATTGGAGAAGTCAACAGAGTCCTAATTATCAGGCACCTTTTCTGTGACGTTGATACATCTGAATGGTGTTTATAGTACAGCTATATCCCGACAACACTGAGCAGCACGGAAAATAAGTGATCACTTTTATCAGCTCTTGTTTTTGATGAGTCTCTTTCAGAAGAAATGAGCTATTGTGGTATTGGGAATGAATTAAGGCAAACGGGATGTTTTACCAAATATCAACTGTAACTTCCATTACAATGTAAATGTTTTTAAAATGAAAAGTTCCTTAAAGCAGAACGCATGAGGGTTTTTTGTAAATGACTAATTTTCTCACCATAAAAAACTCAGAATCATATCCTTTTTGTTTAAGCGTAAGTCAGTATTACAAACACGTGTTTTTCAACGAAAGACACCAAATAATTGGGAAACAGTATTAACGATGTCACAACACGCAAATTAAGACACATACTTGATCAGTTTCCTGTCAGGAATTCCATATATTATACGAGTATGAATTATTTGAATTTATCAGCGAACGCGAAGCAGCAGAATGTTAATACAGAAATTGTGTAGCTTGCAACAATTCCAGAACACACAAGACACTTTGCAGTGAATCTGTTTCACATTTCAATCGCTATATTTTGTGATGATACGGCCCCACTGCCGGCTAAGCAATGATCAAGGTGTTTTACTGTGAAGGACGCTGTGTTGTAGAACGTGCATACAGTGTCTGTATTTGCTACGCTAAAACAGAAATTCCTTTCTCGTCATAATGTGGTTCGGATTCCACAATAAGATGTAGGTCTCGTTGCTAGGTAACCAACTGGTTCTTAGCCACGTAAAATAAATCTAATCCTTCGGGCCAGCCCTAGGAGAGCTGTTAATCAGCTCAGTGGTCTGGTTAAACTAATATATACTTGTTCATATCATCAACAGCAGTTCTAGTCACTGTCTTTGTAAAAAAAAATACGAGACTCATAACGCAGACAGATACAGAGAGCACCCGAAAGTTACCTGAAGAATGGTTCTAAATTACCTTGCCGAGACCCTCCCCAGGGAGGGTTTAAATACTACTTACTGTAGTTACTGAAAGCAATGACAATGAACATAACTTTGGAAATGCATACAAAGAGCGAGATCGAGTCAGAGTTAAGCCCTGTATTGGGGTCACTGAAATGGCTGGTGGCATTGTCTCTTGGGTCATCCGGTAGAATATCCAAAATCTATCGACCAGATGCTTAAATATTTATACGGGTTGACTCGTGTTGGTTGAGACAGGGTTTGGTAGGCAGTTTCATAGGTCAGAGGCCGTTTGAGTCAATGATGATATATAGAGTGGGGTGAAGCATAGAGAATCTGACACCACTTCTAGAACTCTGGTGAAACTGAAGGGGAAAGGTTTCTAGTTTCACTGGGTGTGTTGGAAGGTTCGGAACCAAGCCTTATCTGATTTTTCAGTGGCATTAAATCTTATAGCGGTCGTGCCTATGATGGATGTTGCACAACCCCATTGCCTTCATTCTAGCACAGCACGAAATTCATGCTAATTGTAATTTTTATTTAATATTATGTAGCGGGCTAATTGCATGTAGCCCTATAAAACAGAACCTGGACATATTAACTTTTTTCATAAGCTAAGCCTTGTCTAATAAACTAGGCTATTGTGAAACCCTAGTAGATTAACCTACCCGTAAGATATGCTGGGTAGCCTTACCCAATGGAATCCCATCAAGGCAGGCGGTGTCGATTGGCAAAGTGGCCATAGCTTACAACGAAAGAACACAAAAATACATACAGCGCATTAACCTGCATCCTAGACTATGCTAACCTTGCGGTAAAACTGTTTGGGAACTCTGATTTTGCTGTGTTATAAAAAGCCTTGAGTATTTAAATGAAAGAATTTCCGCCAGTAAGTCCACTCCATCACGCTAAGACAGAAAATAGAATAGCTTAACTGCAAATCACTTTGGTAGGAATGAACGTCTGAAAATGAAACAAACTGCATAAATCCTAAAGGCCAAACAGTCATAGAAATGTAAAACCAGTTCCTTGCAAAATATCCACTGTATTTTTTATAAAACTTAAATATGTCTTTTCATTGTTCTTGGAAGGAAAATGGAAGATTATGTACGAATAAACCATTCCCATAAGTAAAGGATTACAGATTTTCCATTTTTATATTGGTATTTTTACATACGTTGTTTGGTTTCCATTTCTATCTGTTGTTTTTCTCTCTTAGAATTATATTTGTTTTCATGTGTTTCTCGAAAGGATAAACTGTTATTCTGTCAACGTTGTTCTCTTGCTTTATCACTTTTTCTCATCTTTATTCTTTATTAATGTTTTCTTAAAAACATTTACTGTTTTCTTTTAATTCCAAGTCTTCGCTTTTGTCCTTTTCCTTCTCTTCTTGACATTTACATGTTTCATTTATTTACATCATTTTTCGTGTGGTCGTTGTGTATGAATCATTCTTCATTTCTTCAACCCATCGCTTACTTAAAAATCTTCGTTTTAACGTGCTTTTATACCCATTTTTATATGGGGTAAGCACGGTGCCTTCTTTGAAGGACTTTGATTTGGCGGTGGGGTAGGCCGTAACCTCGACCGGCTGCCCTGCCTGACATCGCTTAGACCCCGGTAACGAATGTGTTAAAAAAGGGAGTGGGAAGATGGTAGAGAATTTTGCAGTGTTTTAACTATGTCCATGTTTACTGAGAATTATACATGGCAAATTTAACAGCGTCTAGTTCAGTTCTCCTATAAAGAGGGAAGGAACCACACTTTCACTTTTATCTATGGAAACTATTTATTTATAAAGGGTTTTCCCCGTGGACCTTCGATTTTTATTCTAAGAGTAACAATAAAACAAATATAGCAGCATTTTGAGAACTTTGGGGATTTTGTGCTGGTACCTATTCGTAATCGGGTCGACTGGTTGCTGGCAGTCTGGAATCGAACCGCAGACCTTGCAACTGCAAGCATGTTATATATATATATATATATATATATATATATATATATATATATATATATATATACATACAGGTATAGATATATACAGTATATGTGTGTGTCTAATATAAGTAGATTACACACTCTCTCTCTCTCTCTCTCTCTCTCTTTTCATTTCTGCATGCGCTCTCATCAAAATCATCATTTGTATGAGAAAAGTCACTTCCTCATGGCTTTTGATAATCCTACGAGATTAAAGCATAATAATACTACAGCCATAAAAAAAAATCGGGAATTGCTTTCTGGTGCTAAAAACTACAAGTTTTTCGCCATTAATCTGTTGAAAAAAGACTGCGAAATTACTAATTAGAAAATCAAATTAGGATTACTGTCCTAATACTAAAAGCTTTTATAACATTTTTTTATAATATACTTCTGATATAATTATTATGATAATAAAAATATTAATAATGATATTATTATTATTATTATTATTATTATTATTATTATTACTGAGAAGGAGAATCGAATAGGTTCTCGGAAGGTTTCCTTTTATGTATACTTTTAATATACATTTACACTGACATCACGGTGGATTCTTCACCAATATTGTAATAATAATAATAATAATAATAATAATAATAATAATAATAATAATAATAATAATAGTAATAATAATAATAATAACAACAGAAGTAACCGTACTTCAGTCATTGTCAATGTCACACTGATAGCTTATGATTCACCATCCCCCAAAAAATTTATCCTCAAAAAAAAAGAGAGAGAGAGAGAAAAAAAGAATAAATCAGAGAAGGTATGAAAGAGTGGGAAAGCGTCCCAGTTTCCCATTAATGCAAAAAGCCAATAAGATTACGCTTCCGCGGAGGGCAATCATATGATATCCATAACAGCCTTCAGGAGGCATCAAGGAGGCAATTACCGGAATGGAGACTGACTGGTTGAGCCCCAGCCGTCACTCTCGGCATTAGGTCTGTCCACTTACTTTTCCCCCCCGCCTCTTCGCCTGCTCACGGAGCCGGGTGGCTTGGCCTGGGCACAAATTCACATGTTGGTTTCAGTGGTGTGTTGTGTTCATTGTATTTGTGTGCTAGTGGGGGTTTCCTGGTTTTGGATTAAATGATTTTATCGCTCTCTCTCTTTCTCTTGTACCGCGTTTTGCGAAGATGTTTCTGTACTTTTATTAATACTTAGTTCCCTGTATGCGTTTTTATCAGTTCTTCTCCTCTTAGACTGAATAATTTTCTCTCGGATGTATTGTGATTTTCTCTCTCTCTCTCTCTCTCTCTCTCTCTCTCTCTCTCTCTCTCTCTCTCTCTCTCCCCTATTGGATTTTGTGTGTGTTCCCGTTTTTTTT
>NC_089752.1:19823000-19843000 GCF_040412425.1 Macrobrachium rosenbergii | reverse complement strand
TGACGAGCATTTGCTCTAATAGTGACCAAGAAAAATGTATATTGACAAGAGAACGAATTTGGTTCAACTATCTTTCTGCGAAGCATTTTCCAGTGCTTCTAGGTGCATGTACGTTGCTTGAGATCTTTATAAATTCTGTTGGTGAACATTGTTTTTTTTATTGTTTCACAGCTTCAATTTCAGACAGTTTACAATGCATCAATTCTGAATTCCTTTGAATACGATCACCATCTGTAGCTTGGAATATACTAAATACGAAAGCACAGCTTAATTACAGGTTAAGGCAACATTGAAAAGAAATTTACCTGACGTTCAAAGTATGTTCCACGAGTATTATGCCAGTATGCACCAAAAAGGCGCATAGTCTTTTAAAATTACCAAAACTAAGGTTTATGTACCATATAAAACAGGTATAGGTACAAATGATGGCCATTCACAATCAGTAATAAAAAAAATCTTTCCACTTAATAAAAGAATAATAAAATGGTATATTCATGTCAATATAATAAATGAATGAAACATGGGCCTTCTTAAAAGAAAATGCGTATGATTCATTGCTGCAGGGTGTTGGCCATTGTCAAATAAACTTTAGTGTGAGGCGCCATTAAACTCAAGAGCATTTGCACACTCGAGATTTATAGCATGGGAGACTGGAGCAAAGGATATGTTCCATTCGGGTGTCAAGTCAGTCAATAAATATTCAAGCAATCTACTTGCTCATATATTGTGAGCTTGCTCTTACTGTATGTTTTGGGGGAAAACCTTGTTCTGTGTTTGCAGATCAATATTCAGTTCTGTGAATAAATGATAATATCGCCACTATTATAACTACTATAAGTATTATAAGTGGAGAAATACAATCACGTTACTTTGATAACACTACTCAAAATTTATTCTGTGATGTTAACTATTGGAGTTGGTTGCTGCTTAGAAAATAAGGCAAAATTGGCTTTGAAGGAACCAAAACACAGAGCCTGGGGTTAGCAACCCAATCCTGGATTTACAATTTTTTGTTAAGTAGACAGAACGCATCAGATTCGCCGTATTATTACTTATTATTATTGCTAATAGTAGTGTCAGCAAAAGCATGTAGCAGTACTCTGGAGTATAATGATTTTCCCTCTGAATAATGAAAAACAAGTCATTGTTTGTGTGTGTGTGGGTGGGGTGAGGGGTGAGGGACGGGTAACTGTCGGATTATCTGGTTAATTCTGTAAAATAAGATTTGAAGTATTTTCAAATAAATCCCGTTTGTAAGACGCGTAAAGTTCTAATAGAAAACTGGTAAACTTAAGATATCCTATTCATGACCTAAATAAATAATTGAATAAATAAATTATCTAATCAATTAATTATAAATATTAAGTATCAGTAGGTTGCTTTGGTTAGAAATCAGAAAATATAGCTTCATTTTAGGTAACACTCTACACATGTTACTTCTAAACCTGCAGCCTGTAGGGCTTTTATTTATTTTTTTTTATTATTATAATTTTTTCTTAGCTAAAGAAGAAATATCAGTTAAAATGAGAACGCACGTGATATTAACTGGCGTCAGGAATGATCTACTGTGGAACCAGCCTTTGTGCTTCTACAGAGAAACTGCCACATAGCCACTGCATTTTCAATAAAAAAAAAAAAGTTAATTGATAAACACACGTTTGTCTCTCGAAAACAAAATGGAATATAGGAGGGTAGCAGGTGTTGCTTACATGTAGTTTGGAGCATTTTTATATATGATATACTTCCATGAGAGAGAGAGAGAGAGAGAGAGAGAGAGAGAGAGAGAGAGAGAGAGAGAGAGAGAGAGAGAGATACTTGTTTTAGATCGTCATTTCAACCCTACCAAGAGCCGCACCTCCATGTCCAACGTGTCAGCAGAAACCAGAGACTAAATTTTCACATATGCAAGAATGACTGAGGGCAGAATTTATTGTTACATTGTACTATACAGATAGGACGTTGCTCTTCTTGATGAACGCAGGTCACACAAGAGACTGACAAGGAGGCAAAAGTCAGGAATGGTGCCTAAATACACTTTGATAACCGAAAGGAAAATTACGATCGACGGAAAGTGAACATCAGAAAGATGATGGTAGGGAAAGGGTTTGATATGTGTAAAGATAGTTTGATTGATATACTCAGTCACCTTTGCAAGTGCAAAGGGCGTCGACAACAGAATAGATAAAAAGAACCTTCAGTAATATTGGAAGCAACAGAGCATAAAGGAGGGCAACACAACGGCAGGTTGCAATTGCTCTGTAAAACGTTCGCAGCACCTGTAATATTCATTCAGTGCAATGACAAATGAAAGAGAAGGACGAGAGAGAGAGAGAGAGAGAGAGAGAGAGAGAGAGAGAGAGAGAGAGAGAGAGAGAGAGAGAGGAGAGAGATTTACAAAGTTATTTTACTGCGCAGCCAAAATCAAGTGAAATATTAAAAGGAAAATCAAATGATGACTTGAACTCTGGCTTCAAAGAAATTAATATCTTCTGAAGATTTCCACGGAGTAACATTTTACAGCAGTTTTCCTTTAATAAAAAATAGAAAAAAGTGGATGCTCAGTGCTATTATTGCACAGTTTCTGTGATTTCCTTTAAATTAGCAATAACAATTTCCTCATTACAGTTTTATACGAAGAAAATTTTATGGAAGCAGCGGCGAACAGGAATGAACAAATTATGAACCTCATTTTTTGCAGTATTAAAAAATTCCTTACTTACCATAAATGTTTACATTTTGAAAACACAACAGAACAACAAGTCATGATATAACCGACCTTTGCAAACTCCAGCCAATTGATGCGGAAGTGTTTCAACTAAAAAAAAAAAAAACCTAACGCATCTCTAACTGGTTGCACATAATAAAAATTAGAATCGAAACAAATGTACATGAATTAATCATACAGTGAACTATTAATCATTTAAGTGGACTATATTTATATATTATTCGCAAGAACACCACTTAGAGGAAGAAATCATACAGTGAACTATTTAGCATTTAAATCGAACTGTCTTTATATATGAGCTAGAACGCCACTTAAAGAAAGAAATGGGTTGATTTTTTTTAAAGAGTAAAATAGCTGGTTCTTTTTCATACTGTACTTTGATCTCTAATCCACCAATTATTAACCTCTCTCTCTCTCTCTCTCTCTCTCTCTCTCTCTCTCTCTCTCTCTCTCCTGGGCGACCAAGGATACCTTTAAGTCAATCTATGCATGCGTATGCTTTTTATAAAATATGCAAAAATGTTGATGAGCAGATGCTCATAAGAAAAGGGTCGACGTGAGTTAATTGAATGTACAAAGACAAACAAAAAATTAATTCAAATGAATGTATTCACTCTGGCCTTTTTATAAATGCTTGGCTTTAATAGTTAAACTTCCCAACGTGTGTAGAAAAAAGGGATTTAGGATTTAATTCAAAATTTTTACTTACAAGCAAATGGATTGACTTATGTGAACGCATATGAACAATATTTTCGTTTGCTGTTTTACTAAATATTTCTCTTTTTTTTTTTTTTTGCCTTGCTTCTTCGCTACAAGTGGCAGTTACCAAATAAGTATTACTCTTTACCTGGAGAGAGAGAGGAGAGAGAGAGAGAGAGAGAGAGAGAGAGAGAGAGAGAGGGAAAGTTTCTAACGAATCAATCCAGTAGTTCATGAATATTTCCATGAATCCATCGCTAAACCCGCTTTTGTCGTTCACAGCAGCGAAAAAGGAAAACAAAATATCGGCGCACTGTGTAACCATGATGGCGTGCTCATTTGTCATTCTTTGGCCCTTGTTAAAGGCAAATGAAATCAAAACACAAATGGTCATGTGCATCATCATGGACGTTGTTAATTGAAAAACACTGCGAGCAAACGGCGTCAATACAGTTATTTCAGCGAGTAATCTACTTTCATCTACACGGGACTTCACTTCAGTAAAATTGGGGATAAAAGGACCCCGAGTTGAAATAATCTGTTGCGCAAAACATTTCCCAAAACCTATGCCGGATAAAATCCGAAAGTGGGTATGTGATAAATATGTAAATAGGCATTTGTCATACTTACTGGGCGCTCTTTTATAAATAATCGGATGGTGAATGATATAAATGTGCTGCATTTTCAGTGTACATTTATATGAGTAAACGTGCGCACATGTGTACAGAGATAGAGAGTAAATTAGGTTAAACCATCAACGAAACATTCGCTAATAATGAATCCCTAAACAATTTGCTGGATACCCGAAACCGTGTTTACTACGTTGTGAAGGGGACATTAGTAATAGGCATTTCAAATAAATTCTGACATTTTAAAATACCTTTTTAGTTTTCTGTAAAAGAAAACTAATGTGCCGGCTTTGTCTGTCCGTCCGCACTATTTTCTCTCCGCACTTTTTCTATCCGCCCTCGGATCTCCAAAACTACCGAGGCTAGAAGGCTACAAATTAGTATGGTGATCATTCACCCTCCATTCATCAGACATACCAAATTGCAGCCCTCTAGTCTCGATAGTTTTTATTTTATTTAAGGTTAAAGTTAGGCATAATCGTGTTTCTGGCAACGACATAGGACAGGCCACCACCGGCCCGCAGTCAAAGTTTCATGGGCCGCGGATCATACAGCATTATACCGAGACCACCGAAAGATATATCTATTTTCGGTGGCCTTGATTATGCGCTGTACAGAAAACTCGATTGCTCCGAAGAAACTTCGGGGGATTTTTACTTGTTTTTTCTAAAACACATGAAACGAGTCATAAAAAAGGGTTGCTGACTCCTACTCTATTCTTCTCTCTTGACAATTTTTTTGTTGTCCGTATCTCACCTCAGTTGCTGGATCTTCTACGTCTCCCCAACAGAACCAACCAGATGTTATGACAAAACAAGGCCAAAACTGACTTAGTAAAAAAAAAAAAAGAAAAAAAAAACAGGCCCATGTCACTCTCTGAACTTCGTTTTCACTTCACCCAAGAGTTTTTTTTTTTCTTTTTTTAATTTTGTCTCCCTCTTTTAAGTGACTGACACCTCTATGACTCTTGTGGCAACACTGTCTAACATCTGAGAGAGAGAGAGAGAGAGAGAGAGAGAGAGAGGATTGGGTACTTCATCCGCAGCTAAAACAGTACTCAAGACCATGATTAGAGACGGGAGGCTGAGAGGCAATCCCTGTGGGGTCACACACCTCTAGCACAGCCGAGAGAAAGCTCCCGTGCGTCGGGAGGCAGCATAATAAAGCGAAAGGGAAATAAACTGTGGACGCAATATCCCCGTAATTTACAGCAGTATTATGCGATTTCTCTACATATTTTTTCGCCTGAGCTGACAACCATAAAATACGACTGGCTTTAAATACTGCCTCAGAGACACGGAGTAATAATATTCAAATTCTACTGTTGACCTTTGTGCTGCGCGCGTCAGCTTCCGCGGAGCAAACAAAGAAACTATCAGGGTGATGCCAAAGGAACGGATGATGAGTCAGGAAAGAGATAAGGGATGGGAGAACAGAAAAATGGAAAGGAGGTCTGAAAAGGGGATGAAGAAAACATCATTTGGTAAAAAAGGGAGGCTGGAATTACCATTTGATATTGGGGTTAAATCAGAGTAAGTCAATCTGTGTCCTCTTAGGTGGCGAAAACAAAAAAAGCAGGGCTCACCCAGGGAAAAGCGAAAATGATTAAAGCAAATAAGAGTGATCAGAAAATAAACTATGATGTTTTATTGACCGAAATTCTTTGTAAAGGAGACCTTGTGGAATGAGCGACTCTGTTTCCTACTTCTCTCTTTATTTTACATTAAAAGTCAAAAAGGAACAAAATAAAACACCACAGACACACACAGCCTCAATAGGGAATGACCTTTCCATTTAAACCAGCATACTTTAGAAAACTGCTTTCAAATGCGCCTAAAATGCTAAGCTTCTTACGTTCCCAGAGGGAGTTTATCCGTGATCATTGGTGAAATTGAAATTCTCGTTACCTTACCAACATTTTACCGTAAGTAAATATTACTGGTGTGACAGTATCGTTCTGCGAACATAGTCTCTCTCTCTCTCTCTCTCTCTCTCTGTACTACGTTACAGTAACCAGTAAGTTGGAGTAAAGAGGAATCTTCGTTTCCTTGGCAGCTTTCCATTATAGCAAACAATGTCCTTCTTTTCTAACTTTTATATCTACACGCTTCCATTCCCGCAATCCACCCCCTTACTCTCTCTCTCTCTCTCTCTCTCTCTCTCTCTCTCTCTCTATATATATATATATATATATATATATATATATATATATATATATATATATATATACAGTATATATATATATGCATATATATACATATGCATGTATATTATACATCTATATAGTCTTGTGATCAACTTTGCATTTACGTGCAATTCAATAAAAATCAAAATAAAAAAACAACAACAATCATATCACCAAGTCAGTCAACGTAAATCCAGAGAAATAAAATATGAAAAATTAATCAAAATAAAGTCCTGACAAAGAAAAAAAACGTAAAAAACCTATTTGTTATGGGAATACACTTCAATCAATCAAAGGGGATGCAGAGGATGTATGGGGATAGATGTTATGGGATAAAGGTGGTGTCTGTTAAAGCCTCACTCGCCAGATGGTAAAAAAGAATGGGGAAAATTTGTGGATGTAACATTACCAGATTTTGCATCATGTTTTTGTCATCCACAGCCTTTAATTTAGCCACACTAGGCTACAGTCCAGTTATCCCAATATAATACTACATATAATTTGGACATTAAAATCAACAGAACAACAAACAAAATGTCAAAACCAGAATAATGTTACTAATGGAAGCAGAACAAGAAGCGTCTACCGATTTTTTCTACCCGGTCTTCTACTCATAATACTTGTGAAAAAACAATAAAAGAATAGAACGCCCTGTCATAAACTGGAAATGAGTGATTTACGACTCATGCCGTGAAACTTACGGTAAGGACTGGCCCCCGCCCCAGTGGCAACATTATAATATCAACAGGCGTTAAAGGAGGCCCCGAGATCTCAGGTTAGGATAGGTCTTACCCCCTTTCTGTTCCAATTTTATCTAAGTCTCCGAGGTTGACCGATTTAGTTTCAAAGTCATGTGCTGGGCTTAATTTCCAATAGTCTTAAATAACAAGAGACAAACGCTTCAGAGGACTCTTAAATGAATAGATAAAAATAGAAATAAAATACTTCTATATCCTAGCGAAAATAAGATGATAAAAGCTTGTATAAAAGAATAGGGTGTATACGGTTAAATTTTATGTAAATGTAATCATGTATGCAGAAAAAAGTTTATAGGTGCAAACAAAAAAGCGCGTGCACGTCACTATGTACACAGTATGTTTAGGGGTAATCGGTGATTATATGCAAAAATGTTTAAATTAAGAGAGCGAATGAAGATGGAATAAAGGATAGCTGAGGTGTTCAGATGATCCTTTAGTGACTGGTGATACTAAAGAAAAGACACACAGACTGGTGAAGGAGTGTGAAAAAAGCAAGTTAAAGGTGAAACTGAAGACAAAAAATGAGACTGGTTGTATGCGTTGGTCAAGAAGAAGGGGTGGGGAATGATGGTAAGTATGATATAATATGGGAGAGAATGTCATTGATGCTGGTAGGATGAAATCTGAGGTGAATCATAACACTGAGAAGGATTAGACCGGTAAAAGGAAGCTGTGAAAACTGTCCGAGAAAAGGAAAATGCTTTGAATGTCAGAATTCATATGTATGAATGGTTTGCTGAATCATTTCTGTAAAGGCATGAAGTGTGGGTGTTGAATGTGAGTGAAAGAAAACCCTTGTGGCTGATGAGAGGCATTACCTGTGAAATACTTGAAATATATACTTGCAAAGTGAGGAGGGTATAAAACGTGGAAATGATTTATGTAAAGAAATAAAGAAGTGTGATGAAAAACAGCATTTTTAAATGGCCGTTGATATTAATGCTGAAGAAATTAAACAGATGTTAGAAGAGACAAAGAACTTGATAGTATTCCATATATTCAATATGTGCAGTTGCAGACAATTTTCCCAGATTATTTATCGAAGAAGATTAAACATAGCATATTTAATTTTCCACTAATGATCTTAGGTTCAAATGAGTTTTTAATACGATACAGCAGACATTACAGAATATGTTCTACTTGAAATTCTGTAAGTGCGAGTAAGTCCACCATTTACCTGTATTTACCTAAGAATTACTATTGGGCAGATAAAAATAAAAGGAAGAAAAAAAAAAAACAACGCATGAATCGGAAATGAAATGAACAGAAGATATCTTCTCAAAGATGGGATATATTTTGGTAAAGCCAATGAGCTTAAGCCGTTGTTTTGGATGAAAGCAATCTTATTTTTATCTTTAAATGTTCATTGTTTTAAACAGAATAGCGCAATCGCAATGTTCATACAGGCAGTGCTGTTTCAAGCAATACTTACAGACAGTTGACAAGAAAGAAAGTTATGAAAAAAACTGATAACATGTACATATTCATTACCTCTCACTGTTATTATTTCATTAAAGCCGTTCAACCATTTACATTAAAACTTTTGTATGTTGGAAAATCAATTCAACATACTACTATAAGTTCTTTGTCATGAATGAAAAACACGTAAGACCTGTAAGGAATTATACATTTATATGTAGAAGTAATTCCAGATTAATTCAGGGGTAATCACGTCTTCTAGCTTGGGTTAATGACGCAATTTCGAAAGAGTTCCTCACACATACGCTATTGTTTCAGTTATATTACTTAACAGGAGATACCGGAATTATGTGAACTGATTAAATGGAGTGCATACCCTCTTAACACAACAGAGTTGCTTAACCAGTCCCACGAAACAAAACCTGAAACTTAATCTTTCCAGTTTCTAGTTGTTCTCTCTCTCTCTCTCTCTCTCTCTCTCTCTCTCTCTCTCTCTCTCTCTCTCTCATAAAGGTGAGAGCTTTATATCAAACCTAGTATGGCAATTTTTATCCTTAACGGTTTTTTCTGTTACAGAATAGCTGTGACGTAAACTAGAAAGTTGTTTAAATTCCCAGTGTAAAAGCAGATAGCACATATAATGCTGAAGAGAGAGAGAGAGAGAGAGAGAGAGAGAGAGAGAGAGAGAGAGAATTACAATATATCTGCAGCTTTGGCTATTTTCCCACAATCTTATTTGGCTATTACTTTTGTGCGCAGGATAGGTTCCTTTCAGTGCAATTATATATGACTTAAATATACAAAGCATTAATGCAAATTGGATTGTCAGGATCCAACACGCCTTAACTTATTTGTAAAGATAAAGATATTGGCACAATGCACATAAGGCCGTCATTGTAATAACAAGGTGTTCGTTACACACTTCAAGACAATACCTGATGAGAATAGAAGGCCACAATTAATCCTCTTATCTCTGGGTGGCTTATTCCATGGAGACGACCAAATAAAAAGAAAAATGTTTATTGCATCAAAATCTTTAACTACTTCTCGGTTTCATCTATATTATCCCCATCACACTTATGTTTTGAATATTGCTAGATTCGTGGCATTTTTAAAAACACATATGGCCTTCTCTGACCACAACGTTGTCTCCAACGCTACAATATTTTGCATTACGTACACTTTCTATTCTAATCTATATCGTATCTTCTCTGTGACAGACCCATTCCTAATTATGTTCTCCCGAACGGCTACATTTCTATGTTGTCTTCTTTGCTTGTTTTCTTCTTCTTCCCTTTCCATTTCAATTACCTGAGTATTGCGACTCTTCTGCGTCATTGCAAACACAAGGAAACTTTCATTCAACTGTCCAGTCATACGTTGGGTCTCTTGTTTCGTTGAAGATCATTTTACTTGACAACTTCTGCAAAGTTTTTGCTGTTTCTCTTGCCAAGATGCACCACGGCTTATCTATGTGATTAGTTTTACTGTACATGTACTCATATAATGAGTACCTTCTTTATATTTCTTCATATCAGTCATACTTACTCTTGCTTACTCTTTCCTTTCGCAATCTTTTTCATTTTTTTATAATAGATACTCTAGAAGAGGTTATGCCATTAACAACTTGCATTTCGCCCTCTTGTTCCACTACCAGCAATTGCAATTTCTTCTTACTCTTTTCTACTTCTGCCTTCACAAATACGTAAATTCATATCTATCCATTTTCTCTTTTTTATACACACACGCACAGGATATATATATATATATATATATATATATATATATATATATATATATATATATATATATATATATATATATATACATATATATATATATACATATATATATATACACACATATATATATATATATATATATATATATATATATATATATATATATATATATATATATATATATAATTATATAAATTTGATACAAAAACATTTATTCTAATGCTACATGAAAATAATATTTGTAAATTTACTGCTTAACTCGAATAAAAACATCAAAAAGATAAAATTTTACCTAAAAAAAGAAAAAAAAAAGAAAAATTTCATAGTTAATTGCACTGAGTGAGAATTATATTCAATCAGGTTTAAATGAAGTACAGCGCTAGCTCAAAGCTCATATACATTAGAATTAGTTGCTATGCGCCAAAATCACCGACTGCAATTTGAAACATATCAAGTAGTAATTATCGGATACGTTTAGTGCATATATTTTATTAGCAAAAATTAATAGGTGGTCCTGATGTAATGGCTCATTTTTTTTATTCAAATAAAGGTTTTAATACGCAAGAAATTTTGCCTTCTTAATATATTTTTTTTCTAAAAAGGTACAAATTGTACCAGGGGTTTCAATATGCAAAAGTCCTTTGTACTTACTTATAATTGTAATATTGACATGTTTCACTCATAATTCGTGATCAATGTATTTCCTTGATTTATAAGGTAGGAATATGAAATGCCGAGAGTGTTTCATTACATTTAATCATTTATATAATTGCAAGGAAACTGTTGTAGAATTTCATTCTTTGAGGAAATATCCTTAAAAGTAGAATATAAAGTTTCTATATATATTCCCGTTTGTCTTATATTTTCAATTCTATATAATATATCGTTAAATGAGGGAACGTCATAATTAATGTATAAAGTTTTCTTTTATTTATTTTCTTTTTCCACATTTTTTGTTAGACGAGGTTTGTCGTTTTACTGGGACTTGTTTAAAAACGCGAGGAGATTATGAAGGACAACAACATACAATAAAAGGAAATTAAATTTGTTATTCTGTTATGTTTTACACAGTGCGGCGAATTCCAACTGAGGTAAAAGGCGTCTTTGAATGGAATGGGTGATTGTGAAAGAAGTACTGACCTAAGCTAGGATTTATCAAAAAGATTTCGGTTAACTTGGTGTTCTGTTATATATATTAAACATAAGAGTTTTTTGATAATCCCTACGTAACTGGGATTTTTATGAAAAAAAAATCCATTTTAGTTTTAAAATTTCTATTCTTGAACACACACCAGATATTTAACTTTTTTTTCTGCAGATTTTCACATTTTCTTGTCCCTGACCGTCAGCCTATTTTGTCCCTCTTTGTTCTCATAAACTTCTCTTATAAAAGGCTCAACCTTGCATTCCTGTAACCTAGAATGTGTTTCTCCTATTACCTAAATCACCTTCCATATATAAGTAGGGATTTCACGCGTATAGTGATCTGCGTAATGATTCATTTAGTTCGACAAGAATCTCCAAGATTCTCCTTCTGTGTCAATCGCCTTACTCTCAACGGTCTCCATATTCTGAAGACAATTTAGCTTAACACGTGTCTCTTGATTTTATGAGTAAAGATTTCATTGATTCGCTGCCGCCTGAATTCCTCATAATTTCCAGATGTGCAATGATTTTGGGGGTAAGGGGGCAACCAGACATTAATAATTCGTTCCGGTAAATTTTCTGTGTATTACCACTAAGGCTTACGTCGCTTTGACGTCCCGCTTTTTGTATCAACAAGACAGTATTACGTCTCTTAAATATACAGATTCTTTTAGCACTCGAATTACTCTCAATATCTTCCGCAACTTCGCGATGTGACAGTTAGGTATTACCTGTCGGATTGCTTGGTTGATTTACTAGGAAAATAAAAAAGTGTTTTGACGAAAAAAGACGTCATGTCCGTTAGTGCACGAAACGACAGTCTTCACTACCGCGTTCAACAATGTTACAAGTATGCTAGGTGTTAACTCAGGTCTATTTGCGTCCATCTTTCTGACGTAAAAGCTTATAGAGGATTATGACGAATAAGATAAAGATGTCTGTCTGTTTCTATTAGAGACGTCATCTGAAAGGTGCTGATGACTTTCAATGATATTTTAATGTGTTTGGAATATATCTTTAAGAAAAATTCAAGAGGTTTTGAGATAAATGGGTTTCCGATGTTTTTCTGAACGTTAAGCCATTTTAATAAATTAAATTAAATAGGGCGTGCTAATAGCGTAGAATTATACACTAGTAGTTGATACAGGAGTTGCACATGACGTAGATTTAATGTACTATCGCATGATCGTCAACGAAGTTTAAATACTATTGGCGAAGAGCTTGGCAAGAGGTTAAGTATTAATGTTTAATATTATACACATACCTTAAATAATAACCGTTATGTAGTCAACAGAGACCCGTATTCCTATGGCCAAAGGTAACGGAAGACTATCTAGTTCCATTCAATCTCTTTTTCTATATCAACTAAATTCGTTTTTCATATTAATAATCGTTAACATGTTGCTAAACGGATAATTCTTATGAGGGCCAACAGTTTTTTTTAGTGATCATATATGATAACATGAGGTAATGGAAAGAACGAACACGAGAACTTCGATAAGCACAAATTTTAAAAAGTAAGTTATTGATCATTGGGCAAAAAACATGAAAATTGAAAACAAATATTCAATTCCATTTCAGACCGAAGAGAGAAAAGCAAAGGTTTATTCACGTGATAGACTATTCAAAGAGAAACATGAACATTCCACTTAAATAAATATAAATTTATCTATTGAAAAAGAGACGGTGAGAGCTTTAGATTTTTAAGCGGCAATAATACAATTATTCGATAAATATTAGTTTATCCGCCAGTGAACAAATCATAAACTAGTCTTGTTTTGCCCATTTTCAGTCACACAGTCATGCATTGGTACATTCATTTATTCATTACTCAATAACTGCACATATTTGTATTTAAGATCTTGTGTCTTTCCCAACATTCTTTTATGATTTTTTCACTAGATACCAGGAATGAATAATGAACGGCATCACAAACACTCATGAATATATTATTTATTGAATTCTCAAGCCAATTGTTTAACGGTAAAAGACTTGTCAATATAACAAAATTTAAAATAACATTAAAAAACTTTAAAGTTTAGTTGCGATAATTTAATATGAACTTTAATTGACAACAACCTAGAGAGAGAGAGAGAGAGAGAGAGAGAGAGAGAGAGAGAGAGAGAGAGAGAGAGAGAGAGAGAGAGAGAATCTTCAAAAGGTAGAGGACAGAAAATTGCATGCGGAGGTTCATGAAAGAAATATTCTAGATTTAGCAGAGAATCAGACAAGAGAACAAGTTAATGGCCCTACAATTGCATGACAGCTCACCAGTGCCATAGGTTCATTGAAAGAAATATTCTGTCATTGAAATGAATCAAAAGATGGATGACAATATATATATATATATATATATATATAGAGTATAAGTGTATGACATATAGAGCCACTGCTTGTATGGTATGGTAGAGGCACTTCGAGACATATATATATATGTTAATGGGTCTTGTATATAGTTTCCCAAGGTTATATTATATATCGCTAATGTACGACCTTCATTCCTTCAGCATGGAAGTCACATATATATGTGCGCTGTGAGAAGTACAGACATATATATATTTATATATATATATTATATATATATATATATATTATTAAGGCAAAAAGAAGAGCCATTGATTCGGTATTGAGGGTATTTCAGCACTAGGTGAATCTCCTTACACTTGTTATACATTGTATATATATATATAATATATATATTATATGAAATGAATGACATATAATATATATATTATATATATAAACACACACACACAAATATATATATATATATATATATATATATATATATATATATATATATATATATATAAATAATATATATATATATATATATATATATATATATATATATATATATATATATATATATGTATGTTATATATATATATATATATATATATATATGTATGTATGTATGTATATATATATTATTATACATTAATAGTTGGAAGAGCTACATATATATATATACATATATATATATATATATATAAATATATATATATATATATATATATATAGTTGTAAATACACCACGCACACATATATACATATAATATATATAAATATATATATTTATATATATATATATATATATATATATATATAGTATATATAAATGTGTGTGCGTATATGTATATATATGAGCGCGCGCGCGTGCGTGTTTGTGTGTGTATAGGGACGCATGCTAGCATATGTCAAAGAGTACTTATATAAACCCACTGAAACCTCACTGTAGTCATAGTGGTAATAACGTTCAAATTCTTTAAATCTTTGACATTTACCTTATGGCATTTTGTACACAAGTATTGTTCTTCAATATTAGGAGACAATTATCTTGCATCTTTTAATTTAATTGAAGGTATTTATATCTGAGACAAAAACAAGGTGAGAGAGAAAGTCTCTAACCATTCCACGACCATTCAACAAATTTCTGCATTTCTGAATTATCCACGAAAGTTAACTTGCAGGAAATTTGATATCAGTCCTGCTATCCCTGGAAATTCAATCAGTGAGAAATACTAGAAAGCACTGTGCCAATATTCATAACGAAGTTTAGGAACCACTGTGACATAACTTTAAAGAGAAATTTCCTAAGTAACGCCGCAAACGATAAAAAATGCGAACGAAAAATTAAAATCCCCCGACTTTCCCAATTACGGCGTAAAAATGAAGTTATAATGATATAAATTAAGAAAAAGGAAACTTCAATGGCGAGGCTTTAATTTGCTTCACGAAAACTTTAATTCCTCGTTCTATTCCCTCTTGGCACTTAACTACTGAGCCTGTCCGAGTAAGTGACTTCATTAGGGAAGGAAGAATTGTTACGAACAATGCTGCGCGAATTGCGAGAGAGAGAGAGAGAGAGAGAGAGAGAGAGAGAGAGAGAGAGAGAGAGAGAGAGAGAGAGAGAGAGAGAGAGAGAGAGAAGGAAAAAAGAAGGCAGAACTAAAGATTGCAGGGCAGAAAGGCACAGAAAGCAAGCGGGGCGATAAAAAGAAAGTAGCTAAATGGTTGTCATTGATCAAGTTGCACTGAATTCGTGACCAGGAGGTGCTCTCTCTCTCTCTTATATCAAGCAGAGCAACATAAATCTGACGCTTACCAAACATGATTCTTCGTTCATTTGTGAAATACACTTTGATCCTTGTGTGACTCTTAAGGGTCCGAAGGAATTTCTTGGGTATAAGGGTACGTATATGAGGATTCGTTCCAATAATCGACGTTCTCGGGTGTTTACCGACGTTTTTAGTAAGTAAATTAGATGGTGAGGAAATGTACTGCTGGAGAAAAAATGTATTGTAATCCTCAAGATAATGGAAGGTGGTAATGATGCTGGCTGACCGTAATTACGCTGCTCTTCTAATGTTTTATCTCGTCTGTATACTATGATCTTCCAGTACTTCAATCTGGGCCAGTGTATTCAGAATCTTCTTTTATTACCATTAATTTCTCTTTTGGTAGGGGCGTTAAAGGGCCTAGCGACACACTGGCCACGTTTCATAGGCATTGGGACCTGTCCCCCACTGGCTGTCTGCCTAAGAAACAGGAGATCAGCGCCTGCCCTATGAGCCTACAGAGGCCCAGGAGGTCTTTAACTTTAACTAAGACTAATTACCAAAAGGTTAACTTACCTTTTGCAATATAATTTTTCACTTCTAGATCGAGGGGAACGTACGTCTTTCTGCTGTATCCCATAAAATCAAAATTTTAAGGTAAGATACAATATATTTCAAACATTGCTTCGAGACTGAACTCTAGTCATTATGGAAGAAATTGGGTGAGCATGACGTTATGTGACCTGTACCTCTTATATAACTAAAGTGTTCGCTTTTATTGTTAGTGTTGAGAGTTTAAGCAACGTCCGGAATTTAACTTTTATTTTCCTATCGGCCCACACATAAATTAGTACAGAGTTATGAATAATCGTGGCCTCTCGTTTCTCTCCTTTAACCATTTCATGCCAAACGTTGATAGGATCATTGGAGTTTAAGATTATATTATTAACATTTGTATCTAAAGCTGATGAGGTTTATATTCATTCACTGGTTTTCTCCATGACCAAAATCTACATTGTAACCACATCTTTTATGTTTTCTTTGCCGTAATCGGTAATTAGCATCAGTATTTTACCCCATGCCAACTAAACTAAAACCAAGCATAAAAATGTTGAACAATAGGCGAACCGAATACGCAGTCAAAATAATCAGTGGCGAAAGAATCTGCCGACAAACATCCTTAATTGAACATGAAAAACACGTCTTTTCCAGAGCCATCAAACTCCGCTTCAGATATTTCCCAGACACAGAAACAGCGGCATCAGCAACATCGACAACGACAGTCAACAAACGCACCAAAAGAAGCGTTGCAACAAGCAGTAAAAGACCCGTTTACTCTCCACATGAGTTAAAGATTTGCTGTACAAAGTTGTAAATTAACTTAGTTTAACATGTCACGCGCTTCTCGGGTCAGAAAGAGTTGTGGAACTCGGCGAGGAAAAGGCTAAAGGACCCAGACGCGGCTTGGAAGGGGTTGTGGGGTCTTGTTGACTCGGGGGTGGTGTGGAGGCAGGAGCACAGAGCTGGATCGGGAGTCCCCTGGACTGGGATAGCAGAAGGTCCACCTTCCAGACCCCCGGACACGGAACCTCTGGTCCCGACTTCACTGAAACTTTATTCGCGTTGCAAAAGACAAAAATATCGCTTGTGTTGTTTATTGGGGTTTGTCTCCTTGGGAGGTAGGAATTCAAATAGTATATCGAGACCTCAAGCGTTTTAATGCTTCTTTTGAAGGTATTTGATTGGATATCTGCGGGAGTACAATACTCTATGAAGCAAGTTTTCTTCGCACCCAAAGTATTTGTTTTAGAATTGAAGGAATTTAAGCTGCCTAAGCGTAGTTTACCTAAATATCAATGCTTCTGTCAATTTTTCTGTGTACATATACATATGTAATATATATATATATATATATATATATATATATATATATATATAGTATATATATATATATATATATATATATATATATGTTATTATATATATATACATATATCTATATACATATATATATATATATATATATATATATATATATATATATATATATATATATATATGTGTGTGTGTGTGTGTGTGTGTATGTATTGTATGCAGTCTTTCTTGTAACACTCTCAAACGTTAGTACCCATTTACAGCTGGCAGTACACAAAAAGATCAGTATAGCGTTTTTTTCTTCCCGGATGGCTAAAATTTTAAAGCCTTTTCCAATAGTTTTCCCTTGTTTTTCAGCTTCTTATAATTAGTCTGATGAAGCATAATTCATTATCTTTTAACATTCATTATACTTAATCTGTCATATTTCGTTTTAATTTAGTCGAGAGCACTCTTTATAATTTAGTAAGATAATTATACTTTCGTGAGCTTTCTTATTATTATTATTATTATTATTATATATATATATATATATATATATATATATATATATATATACATATATATATATATATATATATATATATATATATATATATATATATATATATATATATGCATATATGCACACATATATACATAAACATTATCCTTTGCATGCCGTACTTCCATCATCCCATATCACCGCTCTTGAATTCACTACCCACACAACCGCAGGCCCGAAGTCCATCGTCCGACAGAGGACACGGGGATGGCAGGGGGGCTTTTCTGGTGGATCAGGGGAGCCCCTTAATTACCCATTCGACTCAGGTCATCCCACAATTGTTATCCCAAATCCCAGAATGGCGCTCGGTTAGAAGCGAGGTCCACCGGGGTCGGGGGGAGGGGGAGGGAGCAGGAGGACCAATAGGTACCTTTCCCTTATTAATATACTCAGCACGGCCACCGACGTTTCACTATTTACCCGCCTCTCGGAGAGAGAGTGATCTGTATCCGGTAGTCGGAGTGGAGAGAGAGAGAGAGAGAGAGAGAGAGAGAGAGAGAGAGAGAGAGAGAGAGAGAGAGAGAAGGTATGATCAGGAGGTTTTGGAGGGACAGGAGACGGGGGACTGGAGTTCTTGGATGGATGGGAGGCGGTTGGGTTATACCTATGGGGTCATACGAAGCAGGAGGGGGAGGAGGAGGGGGAGGAGGAGCTCGGTGGCTCAAGGCTGTTTACACCCGTCTGTCAAACTTTTATTTTTCGTGTATTGTTTCGGGAAATGTTTTTACGAGAGGGGGAATTGTCTTCATCATACTAATGCTTCCAGAAAGGAGGTTTTTTTTTTAGCAGATTAAGAAGCCATTTTTCGACGTGAGAGCGTGACGTCCTTTGGTTTTGCCCTGACTGGATATCTTCCAGGCTTTGATCAGATTCCTTATTTGAAATTCATTTCTAAATGTCATGTCACTGTTTTAGGTAATTTAGCTACAGATCCACTGGGTATTCTTTTTCTATTCCTTGCATGTATTTAACTCGTCTCGTTATTTATTTTAGTTGTATCCTTAAATTTCTTACTATCCTAACCCGCGAGAGAGAGATTTTATTAACTTTTTTCAGTGAAAAAGAATTCTTAATGCTCTGAACACGGAATTTTCCCTCCTGAAAATCTGTGTGAAGAAAGTTATCCTATTCCTGATATATTATTGCTATTTCTTCAGCATTTTTAATTTCAAAGTAAACTGATGTAAGCAACGAAGGTAGAATGAACTCTTAAAGTAAAAATGAATATGTAAAAGTCTCGTAAATTCACACTTAGTATAATGGTAACTTCAAAGACAACGATAAGCTATTTTAAATAATAATTCGCTAGGCGCTTTTAGCGAAATGAAAATGTTTACACGTTCACTTACAGAAACACACACAAATTTACACACACACACACATATATATGTGTGTGTCTGCGCGCGTGTATATGTCTATGTCTGTGAGCGTGTGTGTGTTTAGCTAGATATATAGATTTAAGACTTTTTCAAACAAGTATACTGTACACAGACTCATCAAGAAACAATAACTATACATTGAAAGTGGAGACATTTAAATAAGAACATCGAGACATTACAACCTCACACGAACGAAGTGTACCGATAGCTATGCAGTAATTTCCGATGAGTTAGAATAATCGGATCACAAGCCACGGTGATCATGAAATATAATCATTCCTGTATAGGCAGCATGTCAAGCTGTGTCCAGATATAATTTTTATTATTCTATCTGTGTTAATTAAAGGAGCATCCCTTACAAGAATATCTTGAAAGTCAACCAGATCAACAGATGAATGAGTGAAAGAATAAAAAAAAAAAAAAAAAAACAGCTGCTATTCCAGAAACAAAAGATATTCGGCCATAGAATATCCAGCCAAAACGGAAACCGGGTGCAGATCGGTCCTCACACAATAGGGCTTTCTAACAATATCTCTTAGCAAATGACATACAAGATGCAAAGAGAATGCACGAGGAGAGAGAGAGAGAGAGAGAGAGAGAGAGAGAGAGAGAGAGAGAGAGAGAGAGAGAGAGAGAGGAAATTCAACTCAACGTTTCCACGATAATAATAGTCATAAAATTAAGAAAAAAAGTCTTAGTAAATACTTTTTCCCTTTAGAATAGTCCGTATATTAAAATAATTAATGTAATGTGAACGTTTAACATTTAGATAGTATATATCTTAATGCTTTTTTTCAGTTACACTATTACTCTCAATCTTCATACATTATAGAGACCA